>NC_135982.1:24760464-25060464 GCF_053455715.1 Rhinoraja longicauda | reverse complement strand
CTGTTTCCACACTGTTGAAGGGCCTGTTTCCACACTGTTGAAGGGCCTGTTTCCACACTGTTGAAGGGCCTGTTTCCACACTGTTTGGCCTGTTTCCACACTGTTGAAGGGCCTGTTTCCACACTGTTGAAGGGCCTGTTTCCACACTGTTGAAGGGCCTGTTTCCACACTGTTGAAGGGCCTGTTTCCACACTGTTGAAGGGCCTGTTTCCACACTGTTGAAGGGCCTGTTTCCACACTGTTGAAGGGCCTGTTTCCACACTGTTTGGCCTGTTTCCACAGTGTTGGGCCTGTTTCCACACTGTTGAAGGGCCTGTTTCCACACTGTTGAAGGGCCTGTTTCCACACTGTTGAAGGGCCTGTTTCCACACTGTTGAAGGGCCTGTTTCCACACTGTTGAAGGGCCTGTTTCCACACTGTTGAAGGGCCTGTTTCCACACTGTTGAAGGGCCTGTTTCCACACTGTTGAAGGGCCTGTTTCCACACTGTTGAAGGGCCTGTTTCCACACTGTTGAAGGGCCTGTTTCCACAGTTGAAGGGCCTGTTTCCACACTGTTTGGCCTGTTTCCACACTGTTGAAGGGCCTGTTTCCATGCTAATTGACTCTGTGACTCATCTCCCAGTGTGGTCTCACGGTTGCAGCAAGATTTATGTTGCACTCTAACCTCTCTTGCCCTGGATCAAGTGATTGTGGAGAGGATGTTTTCACTAATGGGAGAGTCTGGGATCAGAGGTCATAGCCTGAGAATGAAAGGACGTACCTGTAGGAAGGAGATGAAGAGGAATTTCTTTAATCAGAGGGTGGTGAATCTGTGGAATTCATTGCCACAGTCGGCTGTGGAGGCCGTCAATTGCTATTTTTAAGGTGGAGCTTGACAGATTCTTGATTAGTTCGAGTGTCAGGGGTTATGGGGAGAAGGCAGGAGAATGGAGTTGAAAGGGAAAGATAGATCAGCCATGATTGAATATGGAGATCATGAGAGGAATAGACCGGGTAGATGCACAGTCTTTTGGCCAGAGTAGGTGAAACGAGAACCAGTCGACATCGTTTTTAAGTGAAGGGGAGAAGATTTAATAGGAATCTGAGGGTAAGATTTTCACACAAAGGGTGGTGGGTGTATGGAACAAACTGCCAGAGGAGGTAGTTGAGGCAGGGACTATCCCAACATTTAAGAAACAGTTAGACAGGTACATGGATAGGACAGGTTTGGAGGGATATAAACCAAACGCGGGCAGGTAAGACTAGTATAGCTGGAACATGTTGGCCATTGCGGGCAAGTTGGGCTGAAGGGCCTGTTTCCACACTGTATCACTCTGTGACTCTATGATTATGACTCCGTGAGCAAACTTGATGGGCCGAATGGCCTATATGTGCTCCCAGAACTTATGAACTTATGAGCAGCTAGTGATCAATGTGCCACCTTCATTAATTGCTGTTAGTTAGTGGGAATATTTCATGAAAAAGGACGCCCAGATGTGTAATAGAGAGTCGGAAACATCAATGGCCCAAAAATCTTGTGGGTTCTTTTGTTGATTAATAACCGGGATACTGCGAAGAATTTCCTGTTCTGATTCGCGCTGAGGGATCTTCCGTCTGCAGCAAGCTGGGCTTCTGTTCAAAGTTTCTTCCCAATGACAGCATCTCATACGTTGCCGAGATCCCTCCAATCTGCATGCAGTTGTTGACCTCGAGCAAGTGCTAACATCCCCCCCAGCATTTGCACCATGAGCCTCTTGAATTGGATGTGTTCCCCCAAACTGAGTCCAGCCCACACTTGGGCAAGGATCGCAGGTTTGGATTGGGACCAGCTCCCAATTTTCAGATGTGTAGGAAAAAAAACCTGCAGATGCTGGTTAAAATCGAAGGCAGACACAAAATGCTGGAGTAACTCAGCGGGCCAGTGAGCATGTCGGGAGAGAAGGAATGGGTGACGTTTTGGGCCGAGACCCTTCTTCAGACTGCCCCCCCCCCCCCCACCCTTACCCTCCCCTCCCTTCATCACTCCCTTCCCTCACTCCTCCCCAGTCCTCTCCCCTCACCATTCCTCGCCCCCCCCCACCCTTACCCTCCCCTCCCCTCCCTTCACCACTCCCTCCCCTCACTGTGGAATTCTCTGCCTCAGAAGGCAGTGAAGGCCAGTTCTCTGAATGCATTCAAGAGAGAGCTAGATAGAGCTCTTAAGGATAGCGGAGTAAGGGGGTATGGGGAGAAGGCAGGAGCGGGGTACTGATTGAGAATGATCAGCCATGATCACATTGAATGGTGGTGCTGGCTCGAGGGGCCGAATGGCCTACTCCTGCACCTATTGTCTATTGTCTATTGTCTATTGTCCTCCCCACTCCTCTCCTCTCCCCTCACCATTCCTCCCCCCCACCCTTACCATCCCCTCCCTTCACCACTCCCTCCCCACACTCCTCCCCACTCCCCTCCCCTCACCATTCCTTCCCCCTCCCCTCTCTCCCCTCCCCTCCTTCCTCCCCTCCCCCCTCCCCAACCACTCCTCCCTCCTCCCCCTGTGTGAAGGGGCTGCCAGTTCTCACAGCCCAGGCCCCACTGAGTGAGTGGCTGGTGTGGTGAGGTTTTGGACGGTGGCCAGTGGCTGTGGATCTGTCCCCAGTTCGAGCCAATGCGTTCGGGGCCGGAGGGGAGTGTGAGGAGTCAGATTTCCTCTAATTGCTCGTATCTGGGCCGCTGTGCTTACTGTCACAGGCACAGGCACAGGGCTGGCTGGCTGGCTGGCTGGCTGGCTCACAGTCTGGAAAGGAAATGTCTGTGGACGTCATTTCTCAGCTATTTGGCTCAGATGTCACACGGTTACTGTGCTGCCAAATGTTTAATGCAGAGCCGGCAATGCATATGAATTATTGCCTATGCTTCACTCAGTGTTCGGCACGGTGGCGCAGCGGTAGAGTTGCTGCCTCACAGCGCCAGAGATCTCGGTTCGATCCTGACTGCGGGTGCTACCTGTACGAAGTTTGTACGTTCTCCCCGTGGCCTGCGTGAGTTGTCTCCGGGTGCCCCGGTTTGCTCCCACACCCCAAAGGCATACAGGTTTGTAGGTTAATTAGCTTGGTATAACCTAGTGTGTGTAGGATAGTATTAATGAGCGGGGATCGCTGGACACGGTGGGCCGAAGGGCCTGTTTCCCTGCTGTATCTCTAAACTAAACTAAACTAAACTATTTTAATATACACGGAGAGAAAGTCAAGAGTGTTTGATTGTCATGACATTCGTAATTGTAGCAGCAGAAATTCTTTGTAAACACATTCCTCAATAGATAGCATAATAAACAAACACAAAAATAACTTCAATCAATCTTAACAAGGATAATGTCGAGCACAACAAAAATAGCCCAAAGTCCCTGGTTGCAACCAAGACAGTTTGTACCGAAGGTGGACATAAAAAGCTGGAGTAACTCAGTGGGTCAGACAGCATCTCTGGAGAAAAGGAACAGGGGACGTTTCGGGTCACGTCACCAATTCCTTTTCTCTAGAGATTCTGCCTGACCCGTTGAATTACTCCAGCATTTTGTGCCTATCTTCGGTGTAAACCACCAGCATCTGCAGTTCCTTCCTGCATGAGACGGTTTGTAGTTGTGAGTTGAGTTGGCAGCGTTCAATAGCCTGGTGGTTGTTGGGAAGAAGCCGTTCCTGAACCTGGGCGTCACACCATCAACAGCACCTCCACAATTAAAAATATCATCTGAAGGCAGACACAAAATGCTGGAGTACCTCAGCAGGTCCCGCCCCCTCCCCTGACATCGGTCTGAAGAAGGGCCTCGACCCGAAACGTCACCCATTCCTTCTCTCCTGAGATGCTGCCTGACCCGCTGAGTTACTCCAGCATTTTGTGTCTACCTTCGAATTAAACCAGCATCTGCTGTTTTTTTCCTGCACTAAAAATATCATCTGCTTGCGTTTCATTTCATTGTTTTTTTCCAGTTTCAAAGGCTTTTGTTGCGAAATGTTCTGAGGGAATTCTCTCCCTGAACTGTTCCCCCTTCTGGAGAATGAATTTGCTGACAACATATCTAGTGCATCTGGACAACAGATGTTGAAGCTGTGAGCTTAATATATTGTCCCCACACTGACAGTGAGATGTGTCTAATTGAGCACTTCTGGGATACAGAATCCAGTGGTATGGCACTCTTATTCAAGGGATTGCACAGAGATAAAGTAACTTAGAATTGCCAACTCTGGTCTGCTCTGGTTTTTGGACAATATTCATCCGTGTGATATTTGATCTGAATAATAAAAAGAATGGGTTCACTGTTTCTCCAGAGCAGGTGAGAGGAAAGCAACAAACACTGGAGTAAGATAAAACATGTGCTTATATGATCAAGGCAAAATGTTCAGGAATGAAAGCACAATTCCATTCCAGGAATATCCCCACCTGCGATTCTCAGCCAAGCCTGCGGACTCGGCCTTTGTTGGAGAGATAGGGGGTATTCTGGCACGCAGAACATCTTGGGTAGGGAACGCCACCATTAATAATGGACAATAGACAATAGGTGCAGGAGTAGGCCACTCGGCCCTTCGAGCCAGCACTACCATTCAATGTGATCATGGCTGATCATTCTCAATCAGTACCCCGTTCCTGCCCTCTCCCCATACCACCTGACTTTGCTATCCTTAAGAGCTCTATCTAGCTCTCTCTTGAATGCATTCAGAGAACTGACCTCCACTGCCTTCTGAGGCAGAGAATTCCACAAATTTACAACTCTCTGACTGAAAAAGTTTTTCTCGTTTTAAATGGGCTTCCCCTTATTCTTAAACTGTGGCCCCTGGTTCTGGACTCCCCCAACATTGGGAACATGTTTCCTGCCTCTAACGTGTCCAACCCTTTAATAATCTTATATGTTTCGATAAGATCCCCTCTCATCCTTCTAAATTCCAGTGTATACAAGCCTAGTCACTCCAGTCTTTCAACATATGACAGTCCCGCTATTCTGGGAATTAACCTAGTAAACCTACGCTGCACGCCCTCAATAGCATGAATATCCTTCCTCAAATTTGGAGACTACAACTGCACACAGTACTCCAGGTGCGGTCTCACTAGGGCCCTGTACAACTGCAGAAGGACCTCTTTGCTCCTATACTCAACTCCATTGGCTTTCTTCACTGCCTGCTGTACCTGCATGCTTCCTTTCAGTGACTGATGCACTAGGACACCCAGATCTCGTTGTACGTCCCCCCTTCCTAACTTGACACCATTCAGATAATAATCTGCCTTCCTATTCTTACCACCAAAGTGGATAACCTCACACTTATCCACATTAAACTGCATCTGCCATGCATCCGCCCACTCACACAACCTGTCCGCTGACAACAATCGTTCCTTATCCTGGGGTATCCGGGGTTGGAGGACAGTATGGGAAGGTGTGTGAGTGAAGTGCAAATGTAGTTTCGTTTAGTTTCGTTCATTGTCACGTGTACCGAGGTACAGTGAAAAGCTTTTGTTACGTGCTAACCAGTCAGTGGAAAGACAATACAGAACATGATTACAATCGAGCCATTCACAGTGTACAGATACATGATAAGGGAATAATATTTAGTGCAAGATAAAGCCAGTCAAGTCCAATCAAAGATATTCTGAGAGTCTCCAATGGGGTAGATAGTAGTTCAGGACCACTCTCTGGTTGTGGTAGGATGGTTCAGTTGCCTGATAACAGCTGGGGGAAAAACTGTCCCTGAATCTGGAGGTGTGCGTTTTCACACTTCTGTACCTTTTGGCCGATGGGAGAGGGGAGAAGAGGGAGTGGCCGGGGTGCGACTGGTCCTTGATTCTGCTGCTGGCCTTGCCGAGGCAGCATGAGTTGTGGATGGAGTCAATGCAAGGGAGGTTGGTTTGTGTGATGGTCTGGGCTGCGTCCACAATTTGCTGCAATTTCTTGCGGTCTTGGATGGGGCTGTTCCCAAACCAAGCTTGGGGGAGTCCAGAACCAGGGGCCATAGTTTAAGAGTAATAGAATCATAGAAACATAGAAAATAGGTGCAGGAGTAGGCCATTCGGCCCTTCGAGCCTGCACCGCCATGCAATATGATCATGGCTGATCATCCAGCTCAGTAGCCTGTACCTGCCTTCTCTCCATACCCCCTGATCCCTTTAACAAAAAGGGCCACATCTAACTCCCTCTTAAATATAGCCAATGAACTGGCCTCAACTACCTTCTGTGGCAGAGAATTCCACAGACTCACCACTCTCTGTGTGAAGAAATGTTTTCTCATCTCGGTCCTAAAAGACTTCCCCCTTATCCTTAAGCTGTGACCCCTGGTTCTGGACTCCCCCAATCTTCCCGCATCTAGCCTCTCCAACCCCTTAAGAATTTTATATGTTTCTATAAGATCCCCCCTCAGTCTTCTAAATTCCAGCGAGTACAAGCCCAGTCTATCCAGTCTTTCCTCATATGCAAGTCCCGCCATCCCAGGGATTAATCTGGTGAACCTTCTCTGTACTCCCTCTAAGGCAAGAACGTCTTTCCTCAGGTTAGGAGACCAAAACTGCACACAATACTCCAGGTGCGGTCTCACCAAGGCCCTGTACAACTGCAGCAGAACCTCCCTGCTCCTAAACTCAAATCCTCTTGCTATGAATGCCAACATACCATTCGCTTTCTTCACTGCCTGCTGCACCTGCATGCTTGCTTTCAATGACTGGTGCACCATGACACCCAGGTCACGTTGCATCTCCCCTTCTCCCAATCGGTCACCATTCAGGTAATACTCTGCTTTCCTGTTCTTGCCGCCAAAGTGGATAACCTCACATTTAAGTGGTAGGCCATTTAGAACGGAGATGAGGAAAAACATTTTCAGTCAGAGAGTTGTAAATCTGTGGAATTCTCTGCCTTAGAAGGCAGTGGGGGCCAATTCTCTGAATGCATTCAAGAGAGAGCTAGATAGAGCTCTTAAGGATAGCGGAGTCAGGGGGTATGGGGAGAAGGCAGGAACGGGGTACTGGTTGAGAATGATCAGCCATGATCACATTGAATGGTGGTGCTGGCTCGAAGGGCCGAATGGCCTCCTCCTGCACGTATTGTCTATTGTCTATTGTCAAGCTGTGATGCATCCTGATAAAATGCTTTCTATGGTGCATCCGTGGAAGTTGTAGTTGGAGATGTTTAAAGTATTCCCGGAGGTTGTGAATCTCAGACAAACTTCAATACGCTGCCCGTTTAAAATCATTCCAAGTCGTGTGACAGGATCAGCCTCGTTGCCAGAACCCTTCAATAAGATCCCGCGGAATAAATAACCTGTCCAACCTGTTACTGCTGGAATGTTCAGAAATAAAAATCATATTCTAAGTAAACCTTAGTCATACAGCGTGGAAACAGGATCTTCAGCCCAACTTGCCCACACTAGCCAACATGCCCCATCTACACTAGTCCCACCTGCCTGCGTTTCTCCCCATATCCCTCTACCCCTGTCCCGTCCATGTACCTGTCCCATTGCTTCTTAAACGTTGCAATAGTCCCTGCCTCGACCACCTCCTCTGGCAACTCGTTCCATACACCCACCACCCTTTGTGTTAAAAAAGGTTACCCCTCAGGTTCATATTAAATCTTTCCCCCCCTCCATTTAAACCTATGTCCTCTGGTTTTTGGTTGCCCTTTCTCTGGGTAAAAGACTCTGTGCATGTACTCTATCTATTCCTCTCATGATCTTATACACCTCTATAAGATATCTAGAATATTTTCTATAAGATCTCTTTTCCTATCCAGTTGTTATATGGTATGTTACGGTGACTGAAGGTGATACATGTTCCATTTCTATGCCTCCACGTTCAATGAATGCGGTACATTCGGGGGGAGAAGTCCCCACATGTTGACCAGTTTGAGGCTGATTTAGTTGAAGCCTGTCGTGACTAGTTCTCTGTGCAAGGAAAAAAAACCCGCAGATGCTGGTTAAAATCGAAGGTAGACACAAAATGGTGGAGTTGCTCAGCAGGTCAGGCAGCATCTCGGGAGAGAAGGAATGGGCGACGTTTCGGGTCGAGACCCATCTACCCGCCCCCTCCCCTGACATCAGTCTGAAGATGGGTCTCGTCCCGAAACGTCGCCCATTCCTTCTCTCCCGTGATGCTGCCTGACCCGCTGAGTTACTCCACCATTTTGTGATTAGTTCTCTGCTCACTGTCACTTTATGGATTATACTCTTCCAGTGTTTACAACCGTCCACATATCCCGACCAACGTCG
Source organism: Rhinoraja longicauda (assembly GCF_053455715.1). Classification (NCBI taxonomy): domain Eukaryota; kingdom Metazoa; phylum Chordata; class Chondrichthyes; order Rajiformes; family Arhynchobatidae; genus Rhinoraja; species Rhinoraja longicauda. The sequence goes on along the minus strand of NC_135982.1, from coordinate 25,052,271 downwards.
TCAGCACCTCATCATCTGCTCAACCACCGGGAGAAACCTTTCCCCAGATATCTGCCTATTTCCCAGTTCCAGACTCTGTCGTTAAAGGAAGCATCTTCATTCAACCTGTCTGAGTCCGGTCGAATCCTCTTTGCATTATTATACTGATCCCCACTGAGTTCAATGTCATCAGTACTCTTGGAAGTTACAGTCTGCTGCCTCAGCCAAATTGTTGCTGTAGATAGTGAATAATTGGCAGCTGCCCAAGCATTCATCACTGCGGTAATGCATTTACCACCGCCCGCCATCCTGAGAACACCCACTGCTTAGTTTCCATCTGTTCTCCAGTTCTCAGTCCACTACAGTATATTTGCCCCAATTCCGCCTCTTCTTACTTGTTCAGCAAACTCCAGGGGGGAAACCTTGTCAAAAGCTTTTGGAAAATCCAAATGCAACCATGTCCGCTCGTTCCGTTCACCCTCGCAACTCCACACATCCTCCGAGAACCCCATAGAACATGTGGAATTGGGGCTCGGAGGGGATCAGGGGGATCTGGGGCCAAACGTGGGACTGGCGTAGATGGGACATCTTGGTCGGCATGGACAAGTTGGACCGAAGGGCCTGTTTCCGTGCGCCATGACTAACACACTGGAGTGGATTGTGAATTGGATAACAGATGGAAAATGAGCAGGGGTGTAAACAGATCCTTCTCGGGTTTGCAAACTGTGGTAAACGGATTGCTGCAGGGATTAATGTGTGGGCACTGGTTTTTCACAGATTTCCATTGAAATCTTGGAATTCCCTTTTAAACTGGGGCATGTGGAGCCTATCCCGAGCTGCAAACACAGGCAGCCAAACAGAGCAAACCTTGGGGAAATCAGGGCAGGCAGGGTTAGGTTGAATATTGTCACATTTACCGAGCGGCAGTGAAAAGCTTTGTTTTACATGCTATCCAACACTTTAGATATACCACACATCGATACAATCAGTTCAAACTCGTACAATCAATATAGCAAAGGGGAAGGTGCAGAGTGTAGAATATACACTGATCAGCCAAAACATTATGACCACTGACAGGCAAAGTGAATGACATTGATTATCTTGTTGCAATGGCACCTGTCAAGGGGTGGGATATATTAGGCAGCAAGTGAACAGTCAGTTCTTGAAGTTGATGTGTTGGATGCAGGAGAAATGGGCAGGAGTAAAGACCTGAGCGGCTTTGACAAGGGCCAAATTGTCATGGCCAGACGACTGGGTCAGAGGATCTCTGAAACGGCAAGGCTTGAGGGGTGCTCCCGGTCAGCAGTGGTGAGTACCTACCGACCGACAGTGGCCCGAGGAGGGTAGAGGTGAATTGGACAGTACCCCAGCTTATGGAAGGACTGTTTAGACGCCTGACAATGGAGGGGAAGGTGGTGAGCCTGGTGGGGCTGCTTTCAAGCTTCTGTACCTTCAGTTGAAGGGGAGCGGGGAGAAGAAGGAATAACTGGGGTTAGACAAGTCTTTGATTATGTTGGCTGCTTTTCGAGGCAGCGTGATGGGAGATGGACAAGGGATTGGAACTCAGAAAGCAGATCATGAAAGTGGATCGCACATCATTGGGAACAGAGGACGCCATGTTGCAGCTCGATATGACTTTGGTCAGGCTGCGTTTGGAGCATGGCGTGCAGTTCTTGGTCGTCCCCATCGCAGGGAGGATGTGGAGGCTTTGGAGAGGAGGTGGTTTACCGGAACGCTGCCTGGATGGGATGATATAGGTTGGGCAGACGTGGATTGTTTTCTCCTGGAATGTCAGAGGTTTAGGCAAGACCGAATACAAGTATCTAAAATGACGAGAGGCATAGATAGGGTAGACAGTCAGAAGCTTTTGTCCTCGGTCAAAGACTAAAGGGCAGAGCTTTAATGTGAGACGGACAAAGTTTAAAGGAGATGTGCGGGTCAGGTATTTACACAGAGTGGTGGGAGCAGGAACACACAGTGAGGGGTGGTGATGGTGGCAGATACAACAGTGGTGATGAAGTGGGTTTTAGATTGGCACATGGAAGTGCAGGTATGGGGTATATGGACCATGCACAGGCAGATAAGAGTAGGTCTTGGCATCATGTTCAGCACAGGCACTGCGGGCCAAAGGTCCCCTTCCTGTGCCTAGTTTAGTTTAGTTTAGAGATGTAGCATAGAAACAGGCCCTTCGGCCCACCAAGTCCACACCGACCAGCGATTCCCGTACACGAGCACTATCCCACATACTCGGGACAATTTACAATTTTTTACCAAAGCCAATTAACCTGCTTTGGAATGTGGGAGGAAACCGGAGCACCCGGAGAAAACCCACGCGGTCACAGGGAGAACGCACAAACTCCGTACAGACAGCGCCCGTAGTCAGGAACAAACCCGGGTCGCTGGTGCTGTAAGGCAGCAACTCTACCGCTGCGCCACCGTGCCACCCACTGTGCTGTGTGACTCTGTGAAACCGCACGGTGAGGGGAAAGGGGCACTCAGCTTGTTTCCTATCAGACGCCATCTTGCCGCCAGGTTGGAGGGGTCGCCCCTTCCACGTAAACCTTCTGGGTGGCGATCGATCCAAGTGAATAACTGTGCGCCTGTGATAACCCACACCTATGTAACCCACACCTGCGATGACCCACACCTGCAATAACCCGCACCTGCGATGACCCGCACCTGCGATGACCCGCACCTGCGGTGACCCACACCTGCGATGACCCGCACCTGCGGTGACCCGCACCTGCGATGACCCGCACCTGCGGTGACCCGCACCTGCGGTGACCCGCACCTGCGGTGACCCGCACCTGCGGTGACCCGCACCTGCGGTGACCCGCACCTGCGGTGAGCCGCACCTGCGGTGACCCGCACCTGCGGTGAGCCGCACCTGCGGTGACCCGCACCTGCGATGACCCGCACCTGCGGTGAGCCGCACCTGCGGTGACCCACACCTGCGATGACCCACACCTGCGATTACCCACACCTGTGATAACCCACGGCTGATAACGTTGCTCCTTTGTGTTGCAGATTCTCTGTGATCAAGCCCAGCGATCTGTCAGGCTGCAGCTGCACAACTTTGTGAAAGAGTAAGTCTGCTCCCGGTCGCCTCTCCTGCCGCTCGCTGTCGAACGTAACGAGACCACCGCGCCTGCCAAACACCTGCATCAGCAGCGCTGCCTGTCTGGTTCACACTTTGGACTGGCAGGAGAGAAAATAGGAAATGGTAGTATGTGAAAACCCAGGCACCCCACGCTCCCGCGCACTGCGGCCATCTCTGTCCACTTTAGTCTAGTTCAGAGATACAGCTCGGAAACAGGCCATGTGGCCCACTGAGCCCGCGCCGGCCAGCGAGCCCATGTCCACTCCGTATCCTCAATGGAGATTTGTCCTCAATGGGGCAGTAGTCCAGCTTATGGAAGGACCGTTCAGAAGCCTGATAACAGAGGGGAAGACGCTGTTCCTGAGTCTGGCGGCGCCCACTTTCAAGCTTCTGTACCTTCTGCTGGAGGGGGAGTGCGGAGAAGAAAGGATAGACAATAGACAATAGACAATAGACAATAGACAATAGACAATAGACAATAGGTGCAGGAGGAGGCCATTCGGCCCTTCGAGCCAGCACCGCCATTCAATGTGATCATGGCTGATCATTCTCAATCAGTACCCCGTTCCTGCCTTCTCCCCATACCCCCTGACTCCGCTATCCTTAAGAGCTCTATCTAGCTCTCTCTTGAATGTATTCAGAGAATTGGCCTCCACTGCCCTCTGAGGCAGAGAATTCCACAGATTCACAACTCTCTGACTAAAAATGTTTTTCCTCATCTCTGTTCTCAATGGCCTACCCCTTATTCTTAAACTGTGGCCCCTGGTTCTGGACTCCCCCAACATTGGGAACATGTTTCCTGCCTCTAACGTGTCCAACCCCTTAATAATTTTATACGTTTCGATAAGATCCCCTCTCATCCTTCTAAATTCCAGTGCATACAAGCCTAGTCGCTCCAGTCTTTCAACATATGTTTATGTTGAAATGTTTATCAACATATGTTTATGATGACTGGGGTGGGACAAGCCTTTGTTTATGTCGGCTGTTGTTCCAAGGCAGCGTGATGTGTAGATGGAGGCGATGGTAGGAATTCTGGTCCGTGTGATGGACAGGGCTAGAACTCTGCAACGTCTTGCCGTCTTGGGCAGAGCTGTTCCCAGGCCGAGCTGTGGTGCAGCCCGACAGCAGTGGTGCATCTGTAGAAGTTGGTGAGAGTCATTGTAGACATGCAGCTGGAGGTGAACAGGGGACAAAAGGGTGTCAGATGAGAGGAGTGGGGGAGGGAGCAAAATAAAAGTTGGAGGGAGGGGTGGAGGTGGAAGAGGGGAAAGAGAAGGGATACGAGGAGTCTGGTTGGAAGAATGTATAGGAAGAAAACTGCAGATGCTGGTTTAAATCGAAGGTCGACACAAAATGCTGGAGTAACTCAGCAGGTCAGGCGGCATCTCTAGAGAGAAGGAATGGGTGACGTTTCGGGTCGAGACATTTCTACCAAGGCAATTAACCTACAAACCTGCACGTCTTTGGAGTGTGGGAGGAAACCGAAGATCTTGGAGAAAACCCACGCGGACACGGGGAGAACGTACAAACTCCGTACAGACAGCGCCCGTGGTCAGGATTGAACTCAGGTCTCTGGCGCTGTAAGGCAGTAGATCTGCCGCTGTGCCACCATGATCCCTCAAACAAGGGCTGGGAGTCAAAGATAGACACAAAAAGCTGGAGTAACTCAGCGGGACAGGCAGCATCTCTGGAGGGAAGGAATGGGTGAAACGTCACCCATTCCTTCTCTCCAGAGATGCTGCCTGCCCCGCTGAGTTACTCCAGCATCTTGTGAATACCTGGCTGGAAGAATAACCTGAGCAGAGATTGTAAGCAGGTGGGCAGGATTTCAGAGCACTGCAGGAAGCCCAACTCTATCAGAACACTGCTGGTGGCAGCGGATCACAGGAGGAGAAAACCTGGAAACAAAATTAGCACGTCAGGCGTTGGTCCTGACACTCTGTGTAACCGTGGGCAACGGGCTTCACAGAATCTCTCTGTGTACGCAGTGCGGACGGGATACGTGCTTCCCGACGCACCACCTGGACAGACTAGATATCTCTCAAAGGAGAACTCTCGATCGGTGCGTGACGGGGAGAAGGCAGGAGGCAGGAGAATGGGGTTGAGGGCGGAGAGATAGATCCGGCGTGATTGAACGGTGGAGTCGACTCGATGGGCCGACTGGCCTCATTCTGCTCCGGGAACTCATAGAGCTTATGAACTGCATGGTCAGCAAAACACGAGTGTCTGACGGCATCTGGGGAGGGGATGGACAGGTGACGATTCATATCCTCAGACTGATTGTGGTGGGGGGGTGAGAAAGATGGAAGAGAGGTGACCGTTGAAAGCTCTCCTCTTACATGGAAACATAGAAAATAGGTGCAGGAGTAGGCCATTCGGCCCTTCGAGCCTGCACCGCCATTCAATATGATCATGGCTGATCATCCAGCTCAGTAACCTGTACCTGCCTTCTCTCCATACCCCCTGATCCCTTTAGCCATAAGGGCCACATCTAACTCCCTCTTAAATATAGCCAATGAACTGGCCTCAACTACCTTCTGTGGCAGAGAATTCCACAGACTCACCACTCTCTGTGTGAAGAAATGTTTTCTCATCTCGGTCTTAAAAGACTTCCCCCTTATCCTTAAGCTGTGACCCCTGGTTCTGGACTCCCCCAACATCGGGAACAATCTTCCCGCATCTAGCCTCTCCAACCCCTTAAGAATTTTATATGTTTCAATAAGATCCCCCCTCAGTCTTCTAAATTCCAGCCTTCTATCTTGAGAGCCGAGGTTTTATCATCATATCATATCATATATATACAGCCGGAAACAGGCCTTTTCGGCCCTCCAAGTCCGTGCCGCCCAGTGATCCCCGTACATTAACACTATCCTACACCCACTAGGGACAATTTTTACATTTACCCAGCCAATTAACCTACATACCTGTACGTCTTTGGAGTGTGGGAGGAAACCGAAGATCTCGGAGAAAACCCACGCAGGTCACGGGGAGAACGTACAAACTCCGTACAGTGCAGCACCCGTAGTCAGGATCGAACCTGAGTCTCCGGCGCTGCATTCGCTGTAAAGCAGCAACTCTACCGCTGCGCTACCATGCCACCCTGTAGAGATTGTCCCCCAGGATAGATGAACCCCCTCCCCCCGGTCATGGATAGGGTCACTCTGCAAACGGAGCAGCCGTTCCGATGAGCCTTGATAACAGCGAGCCGCCTAGTGTCGACATTAACAGGGTACAAACCCACACTGCCACGATAATCGCACAGGCTATTTTGAGATGACTACGTGCTGCGATGTGAGTGGAGGCACGTTGCCTCAGAGGGTGTGAGCTGCATCTTGCAGTATCGCCGGCCATTGTTGTGGGAGACAGACTAAATGACGCAGGTTAGCAAGGAAGGTTGGGTGAGACCCATCTTTTTTCTCCAGAGTTGCTGCCTGACCCGCTGAGTTACTCCAGCACTTTGTGTCTATCTATGATCCCCAGCCCTTGCTTGAGGGATCATGGATGGCACGGTGGCACAGCGGCAGATCTACTGCCTTAAAACGCCAGAGACCCGAGTTCAATCCTGACCACGGGCGCTGTCTGTACGGAGTTTGTACGTTCTCCCCGTGTCCGCGTGGGTTTTCTCCAAGATCTTTGGTTTCCTCCCACACTCCAAAGACGTACAGGTTTGTAGCAGTTACCTCGTTACGAGGAGAGAAGGAAATAGCAGTCACCACATTGCAAGGAGGCACAGCAGATAACCTGTGTTCAGAAAATTGTAACATTGATGAGATAGTGCGTTTTAGTCACGTAGGTTGTGGAATAACCTATCACCCAGAACTCCAGGAATAATTGATTGATTGGAAGGTTCAGCAAGGAAACAGGCCCTTCGGCCCACGCCGACCCTCGATCACCCACTCACACTAGTTCTACGTTATCTCACTTTACACAGTTTCCTACATTACAATCACTGCAACAAACAGCCTTTGGTGTTTTTTAGTTTGCCGTAACAAAAATACGTTCTTAGCTGTGAAAAAGAGCGATGTATTCGAAAACAACTCATTGTTTCAGGGAGTGACCAGTCGGTGGTTTGAGTGAATCCCTTACTCTGTTATGGCGGACAATTGGCAATAACAGATGCCATTCCCTCCCCTATAGTCCGTTACAAGAGGGTCTACTTTACAGTGGGCTTAGTTGAGTCTGTACATCCAGATGTGAACAGTCTGCCACTCACAAATGACCAGGATTATTAGACTGGACAGTGGATCTTGGTTTAGTTTAGCTTGGAGATACAGCGCAGAAACAGGCCCTTCGGCCCACCGAGTCCGCACCGCCCAACAATCACACGACCCTACACACACTAGGGGACATTTACATGTATACCAAGGCAGTTAACCTACAAACCTGTACGTCTTTGGAGTGTGGGAGGAAACCAAAGATCTTGGAGAAAACCCACGCGGACAAGGGGGAGAACATACAAACTACGTACAGACAGCGCCCATAAACAATAGACAATAGGTGCAGGAGGAAGCCATTCGACCCTTCGAGCCAGCACCGCCATTCAATGTGATCATGGCTGATCATTCTCAATCAGTACCCCGTTCCTGCCTTCTCCCCATACCCCCTGACTCCGCTATCCTTAAGAGCTCTATCCAGCTCTCTCTTGAATCCATAATCAGGATTGAACTCGGGTCTCTGGCGCTGCAAGGCAGTAGATCTGCCGCTGTGCCACCGTGCCATCCATGATCCCTCAAACAAGGGCTGGGAATCAAAGATAGACACAAAAAGCTGGAGTAACTCAGCGGGACAGGCAGCATCTCTGGAGAGAAGGAATGGGTGACGTTTCGGGTCGAGACAGAAGATTCTGAAGAAGGGTCTCGACCCGAAACGTCACCCATTCCTTCTCTCCAGAGATGCTGCCTGTCCCGCTGAGTTACTCCAGCTTTTTGTGGGGTCTATCTTCGGTTTAAACCAGCATCTGCAGTTCCTTCCCACACGGGGAATCAAAGACGATGGAAGCCGCCGTCTGTCACGGCGAGCTGCGCATTTGCTTCGTTCATGATATCCTTGGAGTAATTGGCTACTGAAGCTGTCGTTGTGTAACCCAGTAGAATCGAGGCATTGTGAGGCAGCGAGGCTGGCCGCAGAGGGCCACTGGTTGGCAGAGAGCTCTCTTTAACATACTTAGAACCCAGACACGCGTGCCAAGCTCTCGCTGTGCCAGAAACTGGCATGGATCCTGGGCAAAGGAATGTCGTGACCTTGTCGGCTGCCAACGGAATATTGCCTGCTAATAGTTGCAAGTTCCTTAATCCTCAAAACCTCACCCAACCACAATGCTTCTTTCTCAAGTCGAGTGGTTTGTTGTCATACGTACAGGTGCGGTCAGGTACAGGTGCGGTCAGGTAAACTAAACTCACAGCAACTTCACGGGAACAGGCACAGCCCAACACACAGACAAAATTACATATGAAGTTTCGATTTTAGTTTCGAGATACAGCCCGGAAACAGGCCCTTCGGCCCACCGAGTCCGCGACGACCAGTGATCCCCGCACGCTAACATTATCCTACACGCGCTGGGGACAATTTACATTTACACCAAGCCAATTAACCTACACACCTGCATTTCTTTGGAATGTGGGAGGAAACTGGATTACCCGGAAAAAACCCACGGGGAGAACGTACAAACTCCGTACAGACAGCACCCGCAGTCGGGATCGAACCCAGGTCACTGGCGCTCTAAGGCATTAACTCTACCGCTGTGCCACCCTGCCACCCTTTTCCCAGACTTTGATCTCCACCTTTCTGACCCCATAGACACTATTGCACCAGGTCCCTTGTGCTTCCAACTGCCCTCCATCACTGCTTTCACCTGAACCTTCTTGATTTTAAACACCCACCTTAACGATGAATCCCACCGGCATTTTGACTGGACGGTGATTTTATCTGCTTTCCCCCAAATCATAGAAACAAAGAACTGCAAATGTTGGTGTGTACCAACCATGGTGTATACCAACAATCGTGTGTACCAACAATGGTGTGTACCAACAATGGTGTATACCAACAATGGTGTGTACCAACAATGGTGTGTACCAACAATGGTGTGTACCAACAATGGTGTATACCAACAATGGTGTGTACCAACAATGGTGTGTACCAACAATGGTGTATACCAACAATGGAGTGTACCAACAATGGTGTGTACCAACAATGGTGTGTACCAACAATGGTGTATACCAACAATGGTGTGTACCAACAATGGTGTGTACCAACAATGGTGTGTACCAACAATGGTGTGTACAACAATGGTGTGTACCAACAATGGTGTGTACCAACAATGGTGTGTACCAACAATGGTGTATACCAACAATGGTGTATACCAATAATGGTGTATAACAACAATGGTGTGTACCAACAATGGTGTGTACCAACAATGGTGTGTACCAACAATGGTGTTTACCAACAATGGTGTATACCGACAATGGACACAAATTGCTGGAGTAACCCATTGGGTCAGGCAGCATCTCTGGAGAAAAAGAATGGGTAATGTTTTGGGTCGAGACTCTTCTTGAGTTGAGTTGAGTTGAGTTGAGTTTATTGTCACGTGTCCCGAGGTACAGTGAACCGAGGCTTTTGTTGTGTGCTCACCGCTCAGCAGAGAGACTATACCTGATTACAATGGAGCCGCCCACAGTGTACAGATGCACGATGAAGGCAATAATGTGGGAGGGTCCTCACCCACAACGTCACCCATCCTCCTTCTCCAGTGATTGAATGGCGGAGTAGACTTGATGGGCCAAATGGCCCAATTCTACTCCTATCACTTATGAACTTGTGAGATGCTGCCTGACCCACTGAGTTACTCCAACATTTTGTGTCGATCGTCCCACAAATCTTCCTTGTCTGTGATTATATCTAAAATCTAATTCATCTTCCTGCACCTTGGGAGTGAAATGTGGGTTCTGCCCCTAAGGTTGTAGCTCATAAGATCATGTGATAGGAGCAGAATTAGGCCATTCGGCCCATCAAGTCTACTCCGCCATTCAGTCATGGCTGACCTATCTCTCCCTCTTAACCCCATTCTCCTGCCTGCTCCCCATAACCCCTGACACCCAGACTGATCAAAAACTGGTGTTAGAAACAGAAACATAGAAAATAGGTGCAGGAGGAGGCCATTCGGCCCTTCGAGCCAGCACCGCCATTCATTGTGATCATGGCTGATCATCCATAATCATAACCCGTGCCTGCCTTCCCCCCATATCCCTTGATTCCGTTAGCCCCTATCTAACTCTCTTTCAAATTCATCCAGTGAATTGGCCTCCATTGCCTTCTGTGGCAGAGAATTCCACAAATTCACGACTCTCTGGGTGAAAAGGTTTCTTCTCACCTCAGTTTTAAATGGCCTCCCCTTTATTCTTTGACTGTGGCCCCTGGTTCTGGACTCCCCCAACATGGGGAACATTTTTCCCTGCATCTAGCCTGTCCGGTCCTTGGATAATGTTATGTGTTGTGTGCTGAGCTGCTGGTGGCTGCAGTGGGTCAAGCCCACCTTTGCCAGCTGTCAGCCGGAGTAACACGGGACTTGTCTTTCGCTTTGACGCAGGGACGTTCGGAAGTTCAAGGAGACCAAGAAGCATTTTGACAAAGTGCGTGAGGACTTGGACCTGGCGCTGATCAAGAACGCCCAGGCGACCCGCAGCAAAGCCCACGAGGTGGAGGAGGCGACCGGTACACTCACCATGACCCGAAAGTGCTTCAGGCACCTGGCGCTCGATTACGTCCTACAGGTAGGGCCCTGGGGAAGGAATAGGGTTGCCAACTTCCTCACTCCCAAATACGGGACATGGTGACGTCACCGCCCCGCGCCCCATGTGACCTCACCCAGCCAGCTCCACCAATGGCGGCCGCCCGTGGTTACCCGCCTCCCGGCCCGGGCGGCCGCCATTGGTGGAGCGGGCAGCACGTGGCCGCTGGCTGGGTGAGGTCACGCGGGGCGGTGACATCACCCTTTGTCCCTTATTTGGGAGTGAGGAAGTTGGCGACCCTACTAATACGGGACAAGGGCGGTCCCGTACGGGACAAACTAATTTAGCCCAAAACGTGGCATGTCCCGCCTAAGACGGGACAGTTGGCAAACCTAGGAAGGAACAGGCCAGCCCCTGCACTGCCTCGTACCCACAGAAACATAGAAACATAGAAAACAGGTGCAGGAGTAGGCCATTCGGCCCTTCGAGCCAGCATCGCCATTCAATATGATCACAGCTGCTCACCCAAAATCAGTGCCCCGTTCCTGCTTTCTCCCCCATATCCCTTGATACCCTTTTACTCTCTCTTGAAAAGATCCAGTGAACTGGCCTCTACTGCCTTCTGTGGCAGAGAATTCCACAGATTCACAACTCCCTGGGTGAAAAGGTTTTTCCTCGTCTCAGTCCCCTTATTCTTAAACTGTGACCCCTGGTTCCTGGTTGACTCCCCCAACATGGGGAACATTTTTCCTGCATCTAGCCTGTCCAATCCCTTAGGAATTGTATATGTTTCCATCAGATCCCCTCTCATCGCTGATATTGATCCAGACCCGGGAAGTGGGGGAGGTGCTTTATGAAAGGGCTGCAGATTGTGTTTCCTTGTGTTGTACCTCGAATCACCACAGGATGTCAGCAATTCCACACGTTCACGGTGCATCATGTCAAGCTCATTGCCCCTTCCCAACAGATGGTAGATTAACAGCCCGCCACAGGCCCTTGCACCCACCCAGTCCAGGCCCCTGCACCCACACGGTCCACGCCGACCATCGATCACACCTTCACGCTAGCTCCTTGTTCTTCCACTTTCGCATCCACTGCCTGCACACTAGGGGGCAATTCACAGAGGCCCAATTAACCCACAAACCCGCACGTCTTTGGGATGTGGGGGGAAACCGGAGCACCCGGAGGAAACCCACGTGGCCACGGGGAGAACGTGCAAATCCCACGCAGACGGCACCGGAGGTCAGGATCGAACCCGGGTCTCTGGCGCTGCAAGGCAGCAGCTCTACCCATTGTGCCACTGTGCTGTCTTAATGTCGAACGTCAGAAATAATATTTAAAGCTGAGACATTGTCCCTCTGATGAAGGAGCCTGGCCCCGTGTAATCGGGAGAGAAAATCATCCCCATTATCTCTGGCATCCGTTTGTTTACAGTGACCCGGCTGCATTGATTTTGCAGGGTTGGTGACTGCTGGCCCACTTGCCCACACTCCAGCACTATCCTACACACACCAGGGACAATTTATGATTTTTACGGATGCCAAAATAACCTACAAACCTGTACGCCTTTTTGCGTGTGGGAGGAAACCGAAGCACCCGGAGAAAACCCACGCGGTCACAGGGAGAACGTACAAACTCCGTACAGACAGCACCCATGTTTAGAATCGAACCTGGGTCTCTGGCGCTGTAGGGCAGCAACTCTACCGCTGTGCCACCGTGCCACCCTTGGGCTGTGGGCCACCACAGTGTAGTCCAGAGATGTTGCCTGACCCGCCGAGTTACTCCAGCACTTTGTGTCTTTTCATTTTGGTGAACCGGCATCTGCAGTTACTTGTGTCTGCATCCGGCTACGTTTCGCGTTGGCCACCCATCCACAAACAAACCCCCGAAGTGACAAGGGAGACAAAGGGGATCAAATAAGGAGAGAAATTGTTTAGTTTTAGTTTAGAGATAGAGCGCAGAAACAGCCCCTTTGACCCACCGAGTCCGCGCCGACCAGCGATCCCCGCATGTTAACGCACATTAACACTACACTACACCCACTCGGGACAATTGTACATTTATACAATTATACCAAGCCAATTAACCGACATGCCTGCACATCTTTGGAGCGTGGGAGGAAAACGGAGCACCTGGAGAAAACCCACGCAGGTCACGGGGAGAACGTACAAACTCCATACAGACAGCGCCCCTAGTCAGGATCGAACCCGGGTCTCTGGCGCTGTGAGGCAGGACTCTACTGCTGTGCCACCATGCCACCCATTATGTTTCCATGAATTATATTTACATCGCAATGTGCATCGCATTTTTCTGAACACGTAACACTGGGAACATAAAATAATCATCTGTCCGTATGTGCGCCGGCTCCTTCTCGACTCAGTCGTGGGACATTGTTCCCTCTGTAATGAAGAGGCAGCCCGTCTTCATACCCCGGCAACAAGAAAGCGTTCAGCTTGGCTGGGTTTGTGGCTGCATTGTCTAGGCACTGTCGGTATGTTCAACACACACTGTGCAGCGGCAATCGCTCAAGTGGACCAACGCTCACAGTAAAACCGGGCGGACCAACGGCAAAACAATGGGAATTAATACAAAATAGCAGAAAGACGGTGATTATTAATATCAGTGTTGTGGTGGTATCAGTATGCAGTAAAATGGCAAGCCGTGATATCAACTGTTCAAGCAGTGACCACTGTTACAGAGCTCACAGCATCTGGTAAATGGCCCTCAGTCTGCTTCCCATCTTGACTCATAAACGTCATCTCTTTCAGATCAATGTCCTTCAAGCAAAGAAGAAATTTGAAATATTAGATGCGGTAAGACTGACTTAATTTACATATTTATTGGCTCTAATGTTTATGGGATGTCTTCTGTGTTCCTTTATATTCGTAAAATGTTTGTACTTCTTTAGTGCAAGAAAAGTTCCCATTTTGGCAAATTTTGAAATTTAATAAACTGGAATTTTGTACAATGCTTATTAGAAAGCTTCAGAAATCAGTGATTGATTTCACCAGAATGGAATTAAACTATAAGACCCAGCTTGAAATCTCTTCTCCCAGTTAACTGGTTTTGTTGACAATCTCCAAAGCTCTGTATAAACTCTCCTGGTTACATTCTGTTTAAAGACTCCTAGTCCAGCACTGTCCAGATTCACACTCTCTGGTTTAGAGATACATTGTCTGGTTCAGAGATACAGCACGGAAACAGTCCCTTCGGCCCATCGAGTCCACGCTGACCATCGATCACCCGTACACTAGTTCTTGTTCTCCCACTTTCGCAGCCTACACACTCGGGGCAATAGAAACATAGAAACATAGAAAATAGGTGCAGGAGGAGGCCATTCGGCCCTTCGAGCCTGCACCGCCATTCAATATGATCATGGCTGATCATCCAACTCAGTATCCCGTACCTGCCTTCTCTCCATACCCCCTGATCCCTTAAGCCACAAGGGCCACATCTAACTCCCTCTTTAATATAGCCAATGAACTGGCCTCAACTACCTTCTGTGGCAGAGAATTCCACAGACTCACCACTCTCGGTGTGAAAAAAAACGTTCTCATCTCGGTCCTAAAAGACTTCCCCCTTATCCTTAAACCGTGGCCCCTTGTTCTGGACTTCCCCAACATCGGGAACAATCTTCCTGCATCTAGCCTGTCCAACCCCTTAAGAATTTTGTAAGCTTCTATAAGATCCCCAATTAACAATTAATGTTGGCAGAAGCCAATTAACCTACAAACCCGCACGTCTTTGGCATGTGGGAGGAAACCGGAGCGCTGAGAGGAAGCACACGCGGTCACAGGGAGAACGTGCAAACTCCGCACAGACAGCACCCGAGGTCAGGATCGAACCTGGGTCTCTGGCGCTGTGAGGCAACAGCTCCACCCACTGAGCCACCGTCTGATACCATGTGCAATCTCAATACTCCTGTCACTCTGCTAACTAAGCCTCTCCTTTAAAAAGTACTCGACTACACTCACATGCTTTATCACACGTGCACTCTCACCACAGTGAACACATGTTCCCTGGAACACACACACTAAAGCACTTCTGAGCCTGGTACCTGTGGGTCTCGAGTGTACAGTGCAAAGTCCCCAGTGTGGGGGCAATACCGTATCATTGCATAAACACTGACCAGAATCAAAGGCTGTGACTGTGGAATCTCTCTGGGACGGATGTCCCTGTTATGCAGACTTAGTTGTTACAAATAACCTTGAGTGGGGAAGGCTGACAAATGGTTGTCGTTGCTGCAGATGCTGTCATTCATGCACGCCCAGTACACCTTCTTCCAGCAAGGCTACGACCTGCTTAAAGAGTTGGATCCTTACATGAAAAAGCTGGCCACAGAGGTGAGTACCTGATGTTTGTCAATAAGACTTTAGAGACTTTAGAGAAGCAGGCCCTTCGGCCTACCGAGTCCACGCCGGCTGATGCTCATGCCAGTGAGATGGGGCTGGAGGTCTCAGTCTCCTGAGCCTGCGACAACGGTCTCTCTTTCCTAGTCACGTCTGAGTGACCGTCCAAGGGGAACGACCCACCCGAAACGTCACCCATCCTTGTTCTCCAGGTATGCTGCCTGACCCGCTGTGATACTCCAGCACCAGCAATGAGTGGGTTAACATATGATGAGCGTTTTGACTGCACTGGGCCTGTACTCACTGGAGTTTAGAAGGATGAGGGGGGAACCTTATTGAAACTTACCGAATAGTGCATAGAGTGGATGTGGAGAGGATGCCTCCACTAGTGGGAGAGTCTAGGACCAGAATAAAAGGATTAAAGAGGAGGAATTTCTTTAGTCAGAGGGCGGTGAATCTGTGGAATTCGTTGCCACAGGGGGCCGTCAATGTTTATCTTTAAGGCAGAGATGGACAGCTTCTTGGTGTCAGGGGTTATGGGGAGAAGGCAGGAGAATGGGGTTAGGAGGGAGAGATAGATCAGCCATGATTGAATGGCGGAGTAGACTTGATGGGCCGAATGGCCTAATTCTGCTCCTATCTCATGACCTTATGAACACTGTGTGTCTATCTTCAGCACCTCAGATGAGATCAGTGACAATCAGAGAACAAGATGTAGGGGAAGCCAACATTAATGCCTGTTCATCCCAATGCACCAGATCGGTCTTCCAAGGTGCCACATCGGGACAACATATTAAACGGTGCGGAGTATTAGTGTTTAGCGTGGGAGCCTGTGAGATCTCTGCAGACTCACACCTCCAGAGTTATCACTGCAGATGTGTCTTGGAAATTAGTGCAAAATACCCTGGAGAAATCATTAATTGCTTCATTAAGGAAACAAAAAAAATGTGTTTTATTGAAGGTACGAAAAGGATTGTCAGGTTTTTTTTGTTGCTAATTGTAACCTATTGCTCCAATCAGAGATGTTAAAGATATGTTCACACTTAGGCAGACACACAATGCCGGAGTAACTCAGCGGGTCAGGCAGCATCTCGGGAGAGAAGGAATGGGTGACGTTTCGGGACGAGACCCTTCTTATTTCATGCCCAACCCCATTGCCATAAATATAATAATTTAAAACACATCTTTGTCACGTGGTGTGATTCTCACAAAGTGGGAGTCATAGAGCGTGGAAACAGGACCTTCGGCCCAACTTGCACACACCGGCCAACATGTCCCGGCTACACTAGTCACACCCACTCGCATTTGGCCCATATCCCTCTAAACCTGTCCGATCCATGTACCTGTCTAACTGTATCTTAAACGGTGGGAGAGTCCCTGCCTCAACTACCTGCTCTGGCAGCTTGTTCCATACACCCACCATTCTTTGAGTGAAAAAGTTACCCCTCAGATTCCTGTTAAATCTTTTCCCCTTCACCTTAAACCTATGTGCTCTGGTCCCCGATTCACCTTCTCTGGGCAAGAGACTCTGTGCAACATCCTCGTGAATCTTTGTGTGAGAAAATGTCCTCGTAAGTGTTGGGGTTCATTGACACACAGGGAATTGGTCAAAAAAAGACCCTGGTATTAACAGTGTCAAGCCAGTCTAACTCAAGTATGGTCAGATTCCAATCAGTTGAACCAAAGAAATGAAGATGCTGTTTTGTACACAGTGCTGGTGTAACTCAGTGGGTCAGGCAGCATCTCTGGGGACAAAGGATGGGAGACATTTCGGTCGGAACCCTTCTTCGGATGGTCTGTAAGCTGGGGAAGTGTCCCGACCAGAAACATCAACCATTCTTCGACAAACCCTCTCCTTCGACAAACACATCAAACACATCACAAAGACAGCCTTCTTCCACCTCAAAAACATTGCCCGTCTCCGTCCATCCCTCTCCTTCACAGCTGCAGAAACCCTCATCCACGCCTTCATCACCTCCCGTCTGGACTACTGCAACAGCCTCCTCTATGGCTCACCCTCAAAAATCATCAGTAAACTTCAATACATTCAAAACTCCGCTGACGTCTACTCACCCACTCCCCGATCCGTGACCATATCACCCCCGTCCTTTACAAACTCCACTGGCTCCCCATCCCCCAGAGAATCCAGTACAAAATCCTCCTCATGACCTACAAAGCCCTCCATAACCTGGCCCCATCCTACCTGACTGACCTCCTCCACAGGCACACTCCCACCTGCACCCTCCGCTCTGCTGCTGCCAATCTCCTGTCCCCCCCCCATCCGGACCAAACTCAGATCCTGGGGGGACAGGGCTTTCTCCATCGCTGCTCCCACCCTATGGAACTCACTACCCCAAACCGTCAGAGACTCCTCCTCACTCACCACATTCAAAACATCACTGAAGTCTCACCTCTTCAGCACTGCCTTCAACCACTGAAGGTCACCTCACCTTCTGTCTCCTTTCTCTGTTCATTTACTTATTTATCTATTTATTCACTTCTCTATGTTCTAGAAATCCCTGTAAAGCGTCTTTGAGTGTTTGAAAAGCGCTATATAAATGTAATGCATTATTATTATTATTATTATTCTTGTTCTCCAGAGATGCTGCCTGACCCAACGAGTTACCCCAGCACCTTGTGTCTCTCTCAGGTTCCAATCAGAGTAGAGGAGGGTCTCTGGCACCTTGCCCCCCTCTCTTGATCTCTCTGTTCCCATCACAGAGGACTAAATGTCGACTGAAGTCGCCGAGCCGCCCCGTCTCTCTCCCAACCCACTGAGTAAAACTCTGCCTGGGTTCTGCGTTCCCATCCATCTCTGTCCTTCTCCCCTTACCTTCCTTACCATCCTCTCACGCCTGTCGTGTTGCACATCAAGGCGGTCTTGCCTCAGTGTGGCTCCTGGATTTAACGTGTGCGGGGCCGAGGTGGGAGCCACAGTTTCTGCCAAAGTCAACCATTCAGTTAAGAGACACAGCATGAGAAAAGGCCCTTCGGCCCACCGGGTCCATGCTAACCATCGGTCACCCGTTCACACCCGCTCTATGTTATCCCACTTTCTCCTCATCCACTCCCTAAAACACTGGGGGGCAATTTTACAAGAGGGCCAATCAACCTACAAACCCGCACATGTTGGGGGCGTGGAGGGAAACCAGAGGGCCCAGAGAAAACCCACATGATCCACAGGGAGAAGGTGCAAACTCCACGCAGGCAGCACCCGAGGTCAGGATTGAACCTGGGTCCCTGGCGCTGTGAGGCAGTGGCACTACCCGCTGTGCTGCCCATTTGAACGAATGGAAGGTGTGGCTCTGAAGTTCGTGGGAAGGAACTGCAGAGGGAAGGGATTGGAGGGAGGAACTCCTGGTTTACACATGAAGATGGATGCAAAATGCTGGAGTAACGGGTTAAATGCTGAGTTACGCCAGCATTTTGTGACTTTGAGGTTGGCTTGCGACACATCGATTCCCAGAGTGAGTCTCGTACCAACCCCTGGATGAGAAACGCCACAGCTCAGAACTTGTGATCGTCACCGTACTTTGATAACTTATTTAAAAATAAATCCAGATATATATTTGTAATTGGTGCAATGTAATGCCTGCCTTTCTACTTGACAATTCCACACAAGAATTTGACAAACCCGCAGAGACGTCAGGAAGTGCTGCTTGTGAATTTAAATGTTGTAAATTCAATTATCTCTGGTCCTACCAGGTTGAACAGTTTACATCTTAACCTTTGCAGGAAGGGCGGATTGCTGAACGAAATATCAATAGAAGTCAGGAAATTAGAGCATTGGTAATCGGGTTTGCAAGTAGATATCTTTTTAGTGCTGTATAATCAATGGGTACATTTAAATGTGCAAAACGCATCAAAATCAGCTTGATTCTTGTTACTTTTGATATTCAGTGGACTTTTAGGCCAAAATGCATCTGATTTCCCCCTGGAGTCATAGGTCATAGTGGAAACAGGCCCTTCCCCCCAACTTGCCCACACCGGCCAACATGCCCCATCTACACGAGTCCCCACCTGCCCGCGTTTGCCCTTCACTTTAAACCTAATTCTGCTGGTCCTCGATTCCCCTACTCTGGGCAAGAGACACTGTGCGTCTAAACTAAACAAAACTAAACTCTAAACTGGAGAGGAAACCGTTGAATCCCGCTGTGTGTTTGGACTAACGGAGCATTTGTTTTGTGCCCCTGTTCAGCTGGATCAACTTGTGATCGACTCGGCGGTGGAGAAAAGGGAAATGGAGCATAAGCACGCACTGATCCAGCAGCGGGTGAGTGCCACGCACACTGTCTGGTCTCTCATTAGCCATCTGTGCTAACAGATAGCAGGACAGCAAGCGTCAGGGAGAGAGATGGCAGCATTAACTCACAGCGATGGTTTGTGTTACTCCATCACACCGAGGGGTTGCCAACTTCCGCACTCCCACATAAGGGACAAAGAGTGACGTCACCGCCCCGCGCCCCACGTGACCTCACCCAGCCAGCGGCCACGTGCTCCCGCTCCACCAATAGCGGCCGCTGACTGGGTGAGGTCACGTGGGGCGCGGGGCAGCGACGTCACCCTTTGTCCCTTATTTGGGAGTGCGGAAGTTGGCAACTCTACTAATAAGGGACAAGGGCGGTCCCGTACGGGACAAAGTAATTTAGCCCAAAATATGGGATGTCCCGGCTAATACGGGACAGTTGGCAAACCTTAAATAAAGTTCTATCGTATCATTAGTGCAAGGTTAAGCCAGCAAAGTCCGATCAAGGATAATAATAATAATAATAAGCATTTATTTTATATAGCGCCTTATCGGGTGCTCAAAGCGCTTTACAAAAACAATCATAACATAAAAACAAACAGACAAACTATCCTAACGGACAAGCGGCGAATAAACAACGCCAGCGTCCTCTCACGTCAGGGTCCGGCAGTAGACAACAAAAAGCACAGGACACACAGATACAATTTTTACACAAACAGCCATCACAGCGATTGCTCCAGGCATACCCTCACTGTGATGGAAGGCAAAGTCTTATCTCCTCCTCATTTCTTCTCCCGTGGTGCCACGAGGTGATCGAGGCTCCCAACTTTTTGAAGCCCCCACCGGGCGATGGAAAGTCCCAGGGCCGAGCCGAGCAGGCCGATGAAAGTCCTGAGCCCCCAAGGATAGTCCGAGGGTCACCAATGAGGCAGACAGTAGTTCAGCACTGCTCTCTGGTTGTGGTGGGATGATTCAACATTGAAAATAGGTGCAGGAGGAGGCCATTCGGCCCTTCGAGCCAGCACCGCCATTCATTGTGATCATGGCTGATCATCCACAATCAATAACCCGTGCCTGTCTTCTCCCCATATCCCTTGATTCCGCTAGCCCCTAGAGCTTTTATCTAACTCTCTCTTAAATCCATCCAGTGATTTGGCCTCCACTGCCCTCTGTGGCAGAGAATTCCACAGATTCACAACAAAAAGTTCCTTCTCACCTCAGTTTTGAAGCATTCAGTTGCCTGATAACAGCTGGGAAAAAAGTGTTGGCTTCGAAAGCAGTTGAGAATTGCCGAAAGAGTTACTGTGGGCGGTGAAATGGTTAACAGCAATGGCGGTGTGAAATGGTTAACAGCAGCCTGACACCGTTTAATTGGCCATTTGATAATGCAGCCAGAATGAATGAACACAAAGAGTTGAGATCAAAGGAGAATTCCACGGCGCTCTTTAACGCTGTCTCAAAAGCACATCTGTCCGGGACAGTGTCTGCAGTCAGTCTGTATTGAAGGGTTCTGTTAGCCCTCTGCTATTTAAAAAAACCCATGCTGGGAAAGGCACCGCCACGTGTTTTGGACAACCAAGTCACAAGGCTGTGTGCGGCCTGCGCTACTCTGGAATACACGTACAAGTATACGCATGTTTTGTGCACATGTGGGTAAATGTGTCTGTTAATTTGGCCATGTCTCAAAAGCCTGTGTGTCTGCACCATATGTATGCTGTTGCCTTTAATGTGTGTGTGTGTGTGTGTGCTTGTATCAGAAAGAACTACAGATGCTGGTTTAAATCGAAGCTAGTCACAAAATGCCAGAGTAACTCAGCTGGTCAGGCAGCATCTCGGGAGAGAAGGAATGGGTGACGTTTCGGGTCGAGACCCTTCTTCGGACTGAAGAAGGGTTCAGACTGAAGATCTTTCTGAAGAAGGGTCTCGACCCGAAACGTCAGCCATTCCTTCTCTCCCGAGATGCTGCCTGACCCGCTGAGTTACTCCAGCATTTTGTGACTACCTGTGTGCTTGATTTGATGTGCATGTCCTTCTGCACACTTGTGTGTGGAGGGATAGCATCAAAGAGATTATTTTGCATTAGTTTATAACACCGTCCGTAGGCTTTGGCACGAATCCATGACTGGAGGCGGGAGGGACAACGCATAAGTGTATGCAGGAAGGAACTGCAGGTGCTGGTTTAAACCGAAGGTAGACACAAAATGCTGGAGTAACTCAGGCAGCATCTGTGGAGAGAAGGAGTGGGTGACGTTTCGGGTCGAGACCCTTCTTCAGTGCAGTGGTTTGGAATGGTGATCCTGCATCATATTGAGCAGGTTCTGTTTCTGTTTGTCTGTGTTCTTGTAGTTTTGTGTCAGTTGTGTGTGTGTCTTCCTTTGTCTGGATTAGGGGGGATTATCTACAATCAGAGGTTGGACAAACTTGGGGTGTTTTCCCTGGAATGTCACAGATTGAGGGGAGACCGAATGGAAATATATAAAGCGATGAGAAGCATAGACAGGGTGGACATAACCTTTTCCCCAGAGTGGAGATCTCAAAGACTACAGGCCTGAGCTTTAAGGTGAGAGGGGCAGAGTTTAAAGGGGATGTGCAGGGCATATTTGACCCAGAGTGTAGGTGCCTGGAACGCACTGCCAGGGATGGTGGTGGAGGCAGATATCATAGTGGTGTTTAGTCATAGAGTCATAGAGTGATACAGTGTGGAAACAGGCCCTTCGGCCCAACTTGCCCACACCGGCCAACGTGTACCAGCTACACTCGTCCCACCTGCCTGCGCTTGGTCCATATCCCTCCAAACCTGTCCTATCCATGTACCTGTCTAACTGTTCCTTAAATGTTGGGATGGTCCCAGCCTCAACTAGGCTGTTTCAGAGGCTTTTAGATAGGCGCGTGGATAGGTAAGGAATGGCGGGATATGGATCACGTGCATTGGATTCCACCAACACAACTCACTGTAAGTTGACTTTAACATCCTTTTGAGCTTAAAATATTATTAATACTTTTACAAAAGAACCCGATTGTAACCACATTATTCACAGTTCCCCACGCCACCAGGCAACGGAGAAGGGAATTGTCCCCTGTGTCATGGCCATGATTTATTGTTGAAATAACCACGTCTGATCTGTGTCAGTTTACCGCGGGTGGGATGTTCCTGTGCACAGATTTGTTTGCTGTGCGTCATTGCTCTGCAAGAGTCCAGAGAAACAGAACAGGTCGGGCAGCTTCTGTGGTTGATGGGAAGCAGGCAATCTTTCAACAGGATTTGGACAAGTTTGTAACCAAAAGTGTTTTGTTTTCATTTGCAAGGGAGAGGAATGGAGAGAACAGAAGGGATATCAATAGACAATAGACAATAGGCGCAGGAGGAGGCCATTCGGCCCTTTCAGCCAGCACCGCCATTCAACGTGATCATGGCTGATCATTCTCAATCAGTACCCTGTTCCTGCCTTCTCCCCATACCCCCTGACTCCGCTATCCTTAAGAGCTCTATCAAGCTCTCTCTTGAATGCATTCAGAGAGTTGGCCTCCACTGCCTTCTGAGGCAGAGAACTCCACAGATTCACAACTCTCTGACTGAAAAGGTTTTTCCTCGTCTCCGTTCTAAAAGGCCTACGCCTTATTCTTAAACTGTGGCCCCTGGTTCTGGACTCCCCCAACATTGGGAACATGTTTCCTGCCTCTAACGTGTCCAACCCCTTAATAATCTTATACGTTTCGATAAGATCTCCTCTCATCCTTCTAAATTCCAGTGTGTACAATATCAGGGTTGTGTGGAGACATAGAACAACATAGAACAACATATAACAACAGTACAGCACAGGAACAGGCCCTTCAGCCCACAATATCTGCATCCAACATGATGTCAAGATCATCTCTTATCTGCCTGCACATAATCCATATCCCTCCATTCCTTGCATCTCTTACCTTATATAAAAGTTTAAACGCCTCTATCGTATCGGCTTCCACCAGCACGGTGGTGGCACGGTAGCGCAGCGGTAGAGTTGCTGCTTTACAGCGAATGCAGCGCCGGAGACTCAGGTTCGATCCTGACTGCGGGTGCTGCACTGTAAGGAGTTTGTACGTTCTCCCCGTGACCTGCGTGGGTTTTCTCCGAGATCTTCGGTTTCCTCCCACACTCCAAAGACGTACAGGTATGTAGGTTAATTGGCTGGGTAAATGTAAATGTAAAAATTGTCCCTAGTGGGTGTAGGATAGTGTTAATGTACGGGGATCACTGGGCGGCACGGACTTGGAGGGCCGAAAAGGCCTGTTTCCGGCTGTATATATATGATGATATGATGATATGAGCATCCCTGGCAATGGTGCAGACACCCACCTCCTCTGTGTAACAATACTTGCCCTGCACAACCCTCTCACCTTAAAGCCATGCCTAGCCTTTGATATATCCATATTGAGAAAATAAATTCTGACTGTCTACTCTATCTATCTATGCCTTTCATAATTTCATACACCTCTACCAGGTCTCCCTGCAATTTCAGGCATTCCAGAGAAACCAATCCAAGTCTGTCTGACCTCTCCCTGGAACCCATGCCCCGTAATCCAGGCATGATTCTGGTGAACCTCCTCTGCACCGTCTCCAAACTGTAACGGGGCAACCAGAACTGCACACAGCACTCCCAGCGTGGCCCAACCAAAGTGAGATTGAATGAGATAAGTGGCGGTGTTGTTGTGAAAGGGAGATAAAGGCATATTAATCACTGCTGCTCCATCTGGAAGAGTTAAAAATAGAAGTGAACAAAGGAGACCAGAAGAGAGAGAAGAAAACAATACTAGAACTGAGTGACGTTATTGCAGTTACTTATAAAAACATGTACAATTCTTAAGGGATTGGGCAGGCTAGATGCAGGAAAAATGTTCCCCATGTTGGGGGAGTCCAGAACCAGGGGTCACAGTTTAAGAATAAGGGGTAGGCCATTTAGTACAGAGACGAGGAAAAACTTCTTCACCCAGAGAGTTGTGAATCTGTGGAATTCTCTGACACAGAAGGCAGTGGAGGCCAATTCACTGGATGTTTTCAAGAGAGAGTGAGAAATAGCTCTTAGGGTAACGAAATCAAGGCATATGGGGAAAAAGCAGGAATGGGGTACTGATTTTGGATGATCAGCCATGATCGTATTGAACGGCGGTGCTGGCTTGAAGGGCCGAATGGCCTACTCCTGCACCCATTTTCTATGTTTCTTCTGGAAATCTAATGCAAAAATAGTTGCTGCAAATACTTGGCAGCAGGGAGCAACTCTGGAGCTCAGTGTTGACATCATAGGTTGCTGACCGTTCAAAAGTAGAGCCAGAGTTACACAGCATGCAAACAGCCCATTGTTCCAACATGTCCAATCTGACCAACGTGCCCCATCTACACGAGTTCCACCTGCCTGCATTTGGCCCATATCCCATCTAAACCTGCCCTCTCCCTGTACCTGCCCAAATGTTTTTAAAATGTTGTGTTGGTGCCTCCCTGAGCCAACTCCTCCGGCAGCTCGTTCCATATACCTACCATTCTTTACGTAAAAAAGTTGGCCCTCAGGTTCCTATTAAATCTTTCCCACCTCAACTTAAACCTAAGGTATTTATTCCCAAAATGCTGGAGTAACTCAGCAGGTCAGGCAGCATCTCGGGAGAGAAGGAATGGGCGACGTTTCGGGTCGAGACCCTTCTTCAGTCTGAAGAAGGGTCTCGACCCGAAACGTCACCCATTCCTTCTCTCCTGAGATGCTGCCTGACCTGCTGAGTTACTCCAGCATTTAGTGAATAAATACCTTCGATTTGTACCAGCATCTGCAGTTATTTTCTTATATCACCTTAAACCTATGTCTTCAGGTTCTTGATCCCCCTGCTTTGGGTAAAAGACTCTGTGCATTTGCCCGATCTATTCCTCTCATGGTCTTGTTCACATCCGTAAGATCACTCCTCGTCCTCCTGCGCTGTGAGGAATAGGAAGCTTGCAGGTGTGACACTGAACGAGGGGCTGCAAGGCAGCACAAGGGTGGCCGATGGAACACATGGAACACATGGATGACGCATTTGTTAATTGAGGTGCAGATCAGAAACGCAGGCCCTGCAGCAGGGGAGGCAATCCCCAGAGAGGCAGCATTGCCATGTTTAATTAGTGTTCCTTACAGGAGCCATTGATTTAACAAGTGAAATGGATTCATTTCAGCGGCAGCTTCGATATTGATGCTGCTGTTGGTTCCTGATCCCACGGTCAGTCACTGCGTCTAATCCATACCCATCAAAGTCCTGCAGTCTCGAGCACCTGGCGGCACGGTGGCGCAGCAGTAGAGTTGCTGCCTTAGAGCGCTTACAGCGCCAGACACCCGGGTTCGATCCCGGCTACCGGCGCTTGTCTGTACGGAGTTTGTACGTTCTCCCCGTGACCTGCGTGGGTTTTCTGCGAGATCTTCGGTTTCCTCCCACACTGTCCAAAGACGTACAGGTTTGTAGGTTAATTGGTTTGGTAAATGTAAAAATTGTCCCTAGTCAAGTCAAGTCAAATTTATTTGTCACATACACATACACGATGTGCAGTGAAATGAAAGTGGCAATGCCTGCGGATTGTGCACAAAAAAGAATTACAGTTACAGCATATAAATAAAGTTAATAAGTTACTATAGTGTAGACAAAAATGTAGTCTCTGGGGTTATAAAAGTTGACAGTCCTGATGGGTGGGTGTAGGATAGTGTTAGTGTGCGGGGATCGCTGGTTGGCGTGGACCCGGTGGGCCGAAAGGGCCTGTTTCCGCGCTGTATCTCTAAACTCTAAACTAAACTAAACTAAACTAAACTAAACATGATGCCAAGTTAAATTAATCTCTGCCTGAACGTGATCCATATCCCTCCATCCCCTGTATATCCATGTGCCTAACTCAAAGCCTCCTAAATGCCACTATTATATCTGCCTCCACCACCACCCCTGGCAGAACGTTCCAGGCTCCCACCACTCTCTGTGTTAAAAAAAACTTGCCCCGCACGTCTTCTTTAAACTTTGCCCCCCTTGCCTTAAAGCTGTCCCTGTCGTCTTTGACATTTCCACCCTTGGGAAAAAGGTTCTAACTGGTTTCCTCTCTACGCCTCGCATAACTTTGATGTACTTCATAGAGGCCTCTCCTCAACCTCCGACCTTCCATGGAAAACAATCCAAGTCTGTCCGTCCTCTCCTGCAGCTGATACCCTCTAATCCAGGCAGCTCCCTGAAGCAGGGTCCCGACCCAAAACGTCGCCCATTCTTACTCTCCAGAGATGCTGCCTGAACTGCTGATTTTCTCCAGCACTTTGTGCCTATCTTCAGCATTCTGGTCAGCCTTTTCTGCACCCTCTTCAAAGCCTCCACATCCTTCTTGTAGGGGGGGGGGGGGCGTCCAGAACTGAGCTGTGAATTCTGACTTGACTCCAACCCGAAGCTGCCCTCTCTGTGTCCACTGCAGTCTTGGCACAAAACTGACGAGATAATGGAGAAGGCTGCTCGATGTTTTAACTGTGGCATCAAAGTGAAGCTAAACCACTTGCACCATTGCTGTGTTGCTGCTGGAAGTTCATCCTCAGTTTGTTTGTACTAAATACTTTGATTGCGATTATGGTGGGTCGGGGTGGGGGGGGAAGGACACAGGAAGTTGCTCAACTGTCTCATTAACCTGACCACATTTCATTTCTGAGTAAAAGCAGGTGAAAATATATTAACTTGTCCTTGTCTCTCTTTTCTCCCACGGTCTCTTCAATGTTCTTCTATCAAATCATCACAGACGCTACTACAGGTCAGTCAAACATAAAGTAGTATAAGAAAATAACTGCAGATGCTGGTACAAATCGATTTATTCACAAAATGCTGGAGTAACTCAGCAGGTCAGGCAGCATCTCGGGAGAGAAGGAATGGGTGACGTTTCGGGTCGAGACCCTTCTTCAGACATATCAGTCAAACATAAATCCTGCTCATCTATTTGTAGTGTGTCTGTTTAATTGATTTATTTCTGAAAATGAAAATTCTACGTTGCATCTTAATAAGATGCTGTCTGTACGGAGTTTGTACGTTCTCCCCGTGACCATGTAGGTTTTCTCTGAGATCTTCAGTTTCCTCCCACACTCCAAAGACGTGCAGGTTTGTAGGTTAATTTGCTCAGGTAAAAATTGTACATTGTCCCTCGTGTGTTGGATAGTGCTAGTGTACAGGGATCGCTGGTCGGTGCAGACTTGGTAGGCCGAAGGATCTGTTTCCGCGCTGTATCCCTAAACTAAACTATGGGGCGCAGCAGTAGAGTTGCTGCCTTACAGCGCTTGCAGCGCCCGAGGCCCTGATTCGATCCTGTCTCCGGGTTCTGTCTGTACGGAGTTTGTACGTTTTCCCTGGGACCTGCGTGGGTTTTCACTGAGATCTTCGGTTTCCTCTCACACTCCAAAGACGTGCAGGTTTGTAGGCTAATTGTCTGGTATAAGTGTAAATTGTAAATTGTCCATAGTGTGTGTGTGGGATAGTGTTAATGCATGGGGATCGTTGGTCTGTGCGGACTCGGTAGGCCGAAGGTGCCTGTTTCCGCCCTATACCTCTAAACTAAACTGAACTAAGTTCCTTCCTAAACGCTGTTGCATTCATCAATAGTTTCACTGACTCAAGCTCTCCTCCTGTAAAGAGGCATTGTTGATCTTTCTGTCTGAGCACGGGGGCAGCTGTGACTCCCTTTGCATGACCCACCAAGCCCTCCCTCCATTTGTCCCCACTTCCAAGATGGCCGCTACTCCCTTTCAACCACTTCCTCAGTGCTGTTAGTGGGCACTGAGGATGCAGCAACACCAAGAGGCACGCGGGGAATTACGAGCTAACCTATTGTCGTGTGGGATGGTGAACATGTGACCGAGGAGGTGCATATATAGACCACAATAAGAGAATATTCACACATGAAGTGAATTGGTTATTGTTGCTATTAATGAATGGTTAAAGTGGATAATATATTTGAAACTGCAGTAATGTTTTTGTGTTTTTGCATTGAATGTTTGATTCTCTACTGTGACTGGAATGTTATTTGTCACTGTGAGTCCAGAGAGTATAAAGTATGACAGACTGTGATGGTCAGCAGAATCTCAGAATACACAGTGGTGCAGCGGGTAGTGCTGCTGCCTCACAGCGCCAGGGACCCGGGTTCCATCCTGACCTCGGGTGCCGTCTGTGTGTGGAGTTTGCACGTTCTCCCCGTGAGCTGCGCGGGTTTACCCCGGGCGACTCGGTCTCCTCCCACATCCCAAAGACGCGCGGGTTTGGAGGTTCATCGGCCCGCTGTAAATTGCCCCCTAGTGCGTAGGGAGTGGATGTGAAAGTGGGATAACATAGAACTAGTGCGAATGGGTGATCGATGGTCGGCGTGGACTCGACGGGCTGAAGGGCCTGTTTCCTTGCTGTGTCTTTCAATCAATCGACCAATCAATCAAATCTGTAATTATGAGTGTTTAAACCAACCCGTTGAAATGTAAGCAAGGATGGTCAGACTGCTGTGAATTCAGGCTAATTGGCAGCGCTGTCTAATGGGACCAGGGATTAATATGTACGCGTCTCCTGATTTCCCTGAGGAAGGGGATCAGACTCTGTGTCCCTCCGGCAAGATTAGCGGAGGCAGTGAGTAATGCGGGCTGCTCGGAAGCATGACGGCATGGAACAGCGGGTTCCACACCGACACAAAGATGGCTCCAATCTCAGTTTGAAATTAAACATGTAAATCACTGGGTTTAATTTGTCCAGGAATCTGTGCGATGTTTGACCAGATTTAATGTTGGTACTTTCAGCTCTGGCCAATGCGGATCAATAACCACATATTGTCTCCCATTTGTGTCGCCCGTGCTGCTGTGAGCAGCATCCTGACACAGCAGGCAATACCTGCGCCTCGGAGAAACAAAGCCAACTGCAGATGCTGCTTTACAAAAATGACACAATGTGCTGGAGTAACTCAGCGGGTCAGGCAGCATCTCTGGGCGAACTTGGATAGGCAACATTTTGGTCAGGATCCTTACACAAGAACATAGCGTGGTGTTGGGTATCAAAGGAGAAAAGGAGGCAGAAGTGGACATGGTGCAAAGCCTCAATGGGATTCAAACATAGAACATAAGCTTAGAACGTTTCGGGTCAAGACCCTTCTTCAAACACATGTCTGAAGAAAGGTCTCGACCCGAATCGCCACCCATTCCTTCTCTCCAGAGATGCTGCCTGTCCCGCTGAGTTACTCCAGCATTTTGTGTCTATCATCGATTTAAACCAGCATCTGCAGTTCTTTCCTACACATAAAATATCTCACACGTTCCCAGCCTGAATGTTGGTGAAAGAAATAATGAAAAATTCAAGTCTTAGGTCCACAGAGAATTTTACTAATAAAATCTGGTAAATTATCAATGGGTGACATTTCGGGTCGGGGCCTGAAGAAGGGTCTCGACCCGAAACGTCACCCATTCCTTCTCTCCAGAGATGCTGCCTGACCCGCTGAGTTACTCCAGCGTTTTTTGTCTGTCTTCGGTTTAAACCAGCATCTGCAGTTCCTTCTCACACAAATTATCAATAGACATTGATTATGGATTAAATATAATTAAATATAATAAATAGAGAAAATGCGTAGGAAGGAACTGCAGATGCTGGTTCATACTGAAGATAGACACACAAAGCCCTGGAGTAACTCAGCGGGTCAGGCAGCATCTCTGGAGAGAGAAGGAATGGGTGACGTTTCAGATTGGAATGCTTCTTCAGAGTATTAATACCTATGAAGGGGATTCAGTGGAGAAGTGGGGTTTTTTTCTCATCTTTCTTTGGGTTGTTCTCTCGAATCTATTTGGCATTAGACGTCGTTGCCTGAAGTTTATCTGTGAATCCACATTCACTCCAAGTTGGAGGAGTTGCTGCCGTTTACAGGAGGCTGCTTCCAGCATCGCTGCGGCTACATAATAGGAGTGGACATCAAACAGTGATGTAGGCCGCAGGCAGCGCTCGTAAACTGGGCTGTCAGCGGCATTGGCACGGTCTGCACAATGACAGGGTTGGAGGCGGGGATGGGGAGCATGGCCTGAACACAGCTGCTGTGTGTGTGTGAGTGTGAGTGTGTGTGTGTGTGCATGTGTGTGCGGGTGCGTGTGTGCGTGCGTGTGTGTCTGTGTGCGTGTGTGTGTGCGTGTGTGTGGGCATGTGTGTCTGTGTGCGTGTGTGTCTGTGTGCGTTTGTGTATGTGTGCATGTGTGTCTGTGTGCGTGTGTGTGTGTGTATGTGCATGTGTGTGTGTGTGTGTCTGCGTGTGTGTGCGTGTGTGTCTGTGTGCGTTTGTGTCTGTGCGTGTGTGTGTGCGTGTGTGCCTGCGTGCGTGTGTGTCTATGTGCGTGTGTGTGCGTGTGCGCATGTGTGTGCGTGTGTGTGTACGTGTGAGCGTGTTTGTGTGTGCGCGTGTGTGTGTGTGTGCGTGTCTTGTGTAGCAGGTCAGCGTGAGTGAGAAGCGTTGAATGAAAACCAGGAGCCTGCCGCTGGCTGGTGAAGTTAATGTTCAAGTAAAGCCTTCATGCAAGCCGCTGGTGGGCGTGGGCCCACTGTGACCTCTATTCTCCACTCTGGGCAGTTATTTCAGTGCTGGCCATTGTCCCGTCTTGTTGAGTTTGAGGTTGCTGGCGTTCTGCAGCAGACAGAAGGTATTTTCCTCTTCACAATGGAGTTCCTCTCTCTCGGCCCCACTGCCTACATGTTGGCAGCAATCTCCAGCCCACTAATGGAGACGCTGCCCCTGACAGGTGTTGGTCTTCACTGATCTTCATTAGTTCAAGAGTCAAGGACTGTTTGATTCCATTAGTACCCACAAGGGAACAATGCCATTCTTGCTTGTAGCAGCTGGACAAGTCCGTGAACACAATACACACAGGTCATATATAATAAACAAAAAAACAATAAATTAATAACCAAAATGCTCGTGCACAAAACCCATAGTCCTTATTGCAACCAAAGTCATTGGTTATAGGAGCAGAATTAGGCCATTTGGCCATTTGGTACTAATCAATCTCCGCCTTAAAAATATCCATTGTCAGCCTCCACAGCAATGAATTCCACAGATTCACCAGCCTCTGACTAAAGAAATTCCTCCTCATCTCCTTTTTAAAGGTGTGCCCTTTTATTCTGAGGCTGTGCCCTCTGGTCCCAGACTCTCCCACTAGTGGAAACATCCTCTCCACATCCACTCTACCCGGGCCTTTCACTATCCAGTAAGTCTCAATGAGGTCCCCCCTCATCCTTCTAAACTCCAGCGAGTCCAGGCCCAGTGACGTCAAACTGTCATCATATGTTAACCCACTCATCCCTGGGATCATCCTCGTAACCCTCCTCAGGACCCTCCCTTAACGCCAGCACATCCTTCGTCGGGTATGGGGCCCGTACTTCATAGCTGGGGTTAGCGTTGAAGAGGCTGATGGTTGTTGGGAAGAATCTGTTCTTGAAGCTGGTGGTCACTGATTTGAGGCTCCTGTACCTTCTTCCAGATGGCAGGAGTGAAACGTGATCTTGCCCAAGGGTGGTGAGGCCTTTGATGATACTGGCTGCCTTCTGGCCTATACCACAAATGCAACAACTGAAATAACAATGTGCCTTGTGTAAATAGTCCCGGAGCACTTGCACATTCATCAGTTATAGAGTCATAGAGTTCTTGACTCTATGAAACAGGCTCATCAGCACAAAACCTCTCCTTGCCAACCTGCATGCCCCATCTAAGCTTGTCCTGTTTTTGACTCACCGCGTACACCTTTCCTATCCATGTACCTGTCCGTGTCTTTTAAATGCTGTTATAGTACGTGCCCGAGCTACCTCCTCCGGCAGCTCGTTCCATAGACCCACCACCCTCTGAGTGAAGAGGTTACCCCTCAGGATCCTATTAAATTATTTTTAAAAAACAATAACCCAAGAACAACGTATTGCACTTGCTGAAAATCTAAAACAAATAAATAATGTGTTATATCTCTCAACCCAAACCCATCGTGGGATCGGACTGTCGTTAAACTGGATGCTGGTTTTCCCAGTGATCGGATCTGGGCGGCCCAGTGGCGCAGCGGTAGAGTTGCTGCTTTACAGCGCTTGCAGCGCCGGAGACCCGGGTTCGATCCCGACTACGGGTGCTGCCTGTACGGAGTTTGTACGTTCTCCCAAAGGTATTTATTTCACAAAATGCTGGAGTAACTCAGCGGGTCAGGCAGCATCTCAGGAGAGAAGGAATGGGTGACGTTTCGGGTCGAGACCCTTCTTCAGACTGATGTCAGGGGGGCGGGACAAAGGAAGGATATAGGTGGAGACAGGAAGATAGAGGGAGAACTGGGAAGGGGAGGGGAAGAGAGGGACAGAGGAACTATCTAAAGTTGGAGAAGTCAATGTTCATACCACTGGGCTGCAAGCTGCCCAAGCGAAATATGAGGTGCTGTTCCTCCAGTTTCCGGTGGGCTTCACTATGGCACTGGAGGAGGCCCATGACAGAAAGGTCAGACTGGGAGTGGGAGGCGGAGTTGAAGTGCTCAGCCACCGGGAGATTAGGTTGGTTAAGGCGGACTGAGCGAAGGTGTTGAGCGAAACGATCGCCAAGCCAGCGTTTGGTTTCGCCGATGTAAAGAAGTTGACATCTATTGTACGTTCTCCCCATGACCTGTGTGGGTTTTTTTCCAGAGATCTTCAGTTTCCTGTCGCACTCCAAAGACGTACAGGTACACAGGTTAATTGGCTTAGTGCATGTAAACATTGTCCCTAGAAGGTGTAGGATCGTGGTTAATGTGTGCGGGGATCGCTGGTCGGCGCGGACCCAGTGGGCCTGTTTCCACGCTGTATCGCTAATCTACAAATCACTTCCCTTCTCTCCAGAGATGCCTCCTGTCCCGCTGAGTTACTCCAGCATTTTGTGTCTATCTTCGATGTAAACCAGCATCTACACATTTCCACCACATTTGATCACGTCTGCTCTCTGCAGTGAGTTAGCTGACTGTTACTGTGGTTGGCAGGCTAGTAGCCCAGGGGGGTAGACCTGACAAACATCCTCTTCAGTACTGAGCCCGCTACCTCTCATTGTTTTAACAACTGAAACGCACCCAGAGAGCTGCAGCCCAGAGCTCTGCATTTTCCGCAAGGCTTGTTCAAAATAATAACCTGATTGGTAGTGAAACTCTTTAGACTTTCCTCATTAAACACATTAGAGCAGCTGCCTGCTGGAACAATTGTACGCGCACTGAACCTCTGTGTTAGCTGTGCGCCTCTTCTGTCTCTTTGTCCTGCACCTTATTGCTGCCTCTTCAGTCGTTATAAAGAGAGAATAGGTCCTGTGAATAAACAAGAACTGAAGCCGTACCAATTATCTGGCTGCTCTGGAACAGTAAAGCCTTCAGCCCACAACCTCCGTGCGGTACATGTTGCCAAACCATTAGCGGTAGAGTTGCTGCCTCACAGCGCCAGGGACCCCGGTTCGATCCCGACTGCGGGTGCTGTCTGTGCGGAGTTCGTACGTTCTCCCCGTCACCTGCTTGGGTTTTCTCCTGGACCTCCGGTTTCCTCCCACACTCCAAAGACGTACAGGTTTGGTAGGCTAATTGGCTTTGGTAAAATCGTAAATGGTCCTGGTGTGTGCGGGGATCGCTGGTCGGCGTGGACTTGGTGGGCCGAAGGGCCTGATTTTTTTTGCGCTGTATCCCTAAACTAAACTGAACTAAACAAAAATTAAAGTAAACTCAGAACACTTGCGAACACTAGCACTCAGTCTCCCGGCCGCTCTCCATTTTAACGCCTTCCCATTGCCATTGATAGAGCGAGACCACACGCAAACTGGAGGAACAGCTTGTGTAGCTTACAATGGTATGAACATCGAATTCTCCAATTGTAGCTAACTAATCTACAAACAAACCCCCCCCCCCCATTTTTCTCCCCCTCCCTTCCCTTTGCTCCATCTGGATGCGCACACATTTCTTCTGTTTCTCTCCCCCCCCCCCATCCTTTTCCACCAACATTTCTTCCACTTCGAGGATACTGAAACACCCGGAGATAACCCACGCGGTCACAGAAAGAACGTGCAAACTCCACACAGACGGCACCCGTGGTCAGGATCGAACCCGGGCCTCTGCCGCTGTGAGGCAACAACTCTACTGCTGCGCCACCGTGCCCTTTAGTTGATGGAGTATTTGGTCCATTGGTAGCTGGCTTCAAGCCATTTTGTATTGAAAACACCGCCATCTTAGCCAATATCACAGAGAGCTCATCCTCTCTGTGAAGTGACTCCCCATGAGTTCTATCTGCAAGTGAGTCATTGTAAACATCAGGGCACACCATCATCTGCACCAATTGATTTTATTTATTCAATGCTTCTTTTAACAAATGAATGAGCACATTAGTTGACTTTGCCGTGAGTCTATTTATATTTCTTACACCCTGTGGGGAAAGGCAGATCATTCTACAGAGGTTGTTACATTTTCACTCATGCCATCTCATGCCGATCACAATTGGAAATTAGGTTGATCGGGTTATCTGCAGTTTAAATACACGAACAATATCACCCTCTGAGTTTTCTTTAATCAGATGACAATGTGCTGATATGTGAATATCTCTTTGTATCTGGCAGTCCAAACTCCTGGGTTCAGTGTGGGCCTTCAGTCTATCAGCGGTGTCACAGAGTCACACAGCAGGGAATCAGGCCCTTCGGCCCGACCTGTCCATGCCGACCGAGATGCCCCATCTAAACTAGTCCCGTTTGTCCACGTTTGGCTCATGTCCCTCTGAACATTGCGGGCTGAGTACCTTCTTTGGACCCTGAAGTCCATTCAGAGTCTGAAGAAGGATCTCATCCCGAAACGTCACCTATTCCTTCTCTCCAGAGATGCTGCCTGACCCGCTGAGTTACTCCAGCATTTTGTGGAACAGGCAGCAGGGTCAGGCAGCATCTCTGGTGAAAAAGGTGGGTGATGTTTTAGCTCGGAACCCTTCTTCCGACCCTGACCCAGACCACTACAGTTACAGTTCAGTTCATTGTCACGTGCACCAATATAGATACATGATAAAGGAATGACGTTTAATGCAAGGTAAAGCTAGCAATGTCCGATCAAGGATAGCTCCAGCACTTTGTGTCTATCTTCAGTATAAACCAGCACCTGCAGTTCCTAACTACATGAGAAAACGTCCATGTGTCTTTGGATTTATACGTCCTTCTCCTTTACATACTATTAAAAGATCTACTGAAATTCACTTTACTGATTAAAAACTGGTTGAATAAGACATCGAAATCTAGATGTAGACACAGGTTTACAAAAGATACAAAGCGCTGGAGTAACTCAGCGGGTCAGGCAGCATCTCTGAAGAACTTGGAGAGGCAATGCTTTGGGTCAGGACTCATCTACAGGCTGATTGTGGTTGGGGGGAGGGGGGAGGAACGGGGGGGGGGGGGGAGAAAGCTGTAAGAGTGGTGGGAGAGGGACAAAGTCCAGTAAATGATAGCTGGATACAGGGGAATCTAGACCTTCTCTTGTGCACGGTTTAAATGCTGCAGCCGTCCAGCCATTACACCGGTTTGGCTTCTCTGCCAAAATGGACGATAAAGGAATGAAATCTGAGCACCTTAAGCAAGTGCCTGCCGACATCCAATCCTGCCTGCACCACCTCCGCTAAATCACCTTGAATCATTTTGCATTTGCCCTTCTGAGTTAATTGGTGTTAATTTATTTACGCTGCCTGCACTAGGCTGACGTAATTCCCAAGCCTAAGAATCCTAATGGAATCACTTCCTTGTCAACCTGCACAGGGTGAGTGAATCATTGTCCCCTGTGAGTCTGAGCCTCGTACACTCAGCACAGCGGTCGACTGCTCCAAGCCAGTGCTGATAAGAGGACACAGATGGGTTAATGGGCTGGGCACTCTCCAGCACTGATTGAGAAGCGTCCTTTCCTACATTAGTGAAGTGTTGCAATTAGATACAACTGCCCTCGACAAAGGCCGCTGACGTAGCTCAATATTTTATATTAAAAGGCTGGTGTTAAGCTTGCCTAACATGACCCAAACATATTGCCATTGCACACAACCAAAAGAAACAGGACGACCCTCATTATCAGGCGAGGTTTATAGCTAGTGCACCTACCGCCACAGAGGGCTGTGGAGGCCAAGCCAATGGATGTATTTAAGGCAGAGATAGATAGATTCGTGATTGGGATGGGCGTCCGGGGTTATGGGGAGAATGGGGTTAGGAGGGAGAGATAGATCAGCCATGATTGAATGGCGGAGCAGACTTGATGGGGCCGAATGGCCTAATTCTGCTCCTATCACTTGTGAACTGACGATCCTTTAGATCAGCAAGGTTAAGAGGGATAGGGGGACAAATCTCAGAAGGCAGAGGAAGCCAATTCTCTGGATGCTTTCAAGAGAGAGTTAGATAGAGCTCTTAAAGATAGCGGAGTCAGGGGGTATGGGGAGAAGGCAGGAACGGGGTACTGATTGTAGATGATCAGCCATGATCACAGTGAAAGGCCACGCTGGCTCGAAGGGCCGAATGGCCTACTCCTGCACCTATTGTCTATTGCCTAAAAGCAGGCAAACAGGACTAGCTTGGAAGGGGCATCTTGTTTGGTATGGACGGGTTGGGCCGAAGGGCCTGTTTCCGTGCAGTATGACTCGATGCCTCAATTAAGGTCAGTCCCATTAATTAATCTCCTCAACCCAACCCTCCAAGGTTTAATCCTCCAACAAGGCAGTTCCATTTCTGTTATGTAACTCAAACTCCGTGCGTTTGATGTGGCAATCCTTCCCACCGACCACAGACTGCACGTTGTACCTGTGTCTCCCACCCACCACCCCCCAGTGTCCCACTAAGTCTGAGACACTCGTCATGTTGACCATTGGTTTGGCCCAAGTCCTTCACAACGTTGCCAATTGAAACATCTTTTAGATAATAGACAATAGAAAATAGGTGCAGGAGAAGGCCATTCGGCCCTTTGAGCCAGCACCGCCATTCAATGTGATCATGGCTGATCATTCTCAATCAGTACCCCGTTCCTGCCTTCTCCCCATACCCCCTGACTCTGCTATCTAGCTCTCTCTTGAATGTATTCAGAGAATTGGCCTCCACTGCCCTCTGAGGCAGAGAATTCCACAGATTCACAACTCTCTGACCAAAAAAGTTTTTCCTCATCTCTGTTCTAAATGGCCTACC
This sequence comes from Rhinoraja longicauda, assembly GCF_053455715.1. Taxonomy (NCBI): domain Eukaryota; kingdom Metazoa; phylum Chordata; class Chondrichthyes; order Rajiformes; family Arhynchobatidae; genus Rhinoraja; species Rhinoraja longicauda. Next base: position 25,014,710 of record NC_135982.1, on the reverse strand, counting down.
CCTTATTCTTAAACTGTGGCCCCTGGTTCTGGACTCCCCCAACATTGGGAACATGTTTCCTGCCTCTAACGTGTCCAACCCCTTAATAATTTTATACGTTTCGATAAGATCCCCTCTCATCCTTCTAAATTCCAGTGCGTACAAGCCTAGTCGCTCCAGTCTTTCAACATATGACAGTCCCGCCATTCCGGGAATTAACCTAGTAAACCTACGCTGCACGCCCTCAATAGCAATTTTCTACCCGAATGAAATTAGTCCGCCATCCCTTTCCCTTCAGTCCGAAGAAAGGGGTCCCGACCCCGAAACGTCACCTCTCCGCGTTCTCCAGAGATGCTGTTCTGACCCGCTGAGTCTCTATCCAGCACCTTCTAGTTTGCTTTTTTTTTTGTGGTAAACCGGCACCTGCAGTTCCTTGAGCCTCCATGTCGAGATGTTAATTTGTCGAGGCGCATCTGCGGAGTTAGAAAGCCCCAACTCAACCCAACCTCACCCAGGGGCAGAGACTGGGTGAAGGAAACTGCGACTAAACTTCTGATGACTTCGAGCCATTGCGGTTCCATTCTGGGAAATTCCAAGGACGGTTTGCCAGCCGATGAGTGGGTTTGTGGACACTGTTACAATGGAGATTGCCCCCCCCCCCACCGTGTACTTGCTCAAGAAACGCCATTATTAATACAGTTGCTTCCATCCCATAGAGCACTTTATAGAAAAATGCACTCCAACTGCAGCCTGGAAGAACATGGCACTTAAAAGCCATTATAAGTCATTTGTGTTCCATTAGTGAAATGGAAATGCAGAGTTTCTACAAGAAAATACACTTTCCTTACGGCTCGGAGCAGGCAAATGTCTACTGCGATGGGCTATTTTAGACGCTGACCAAATAAGCTTTTTAAGAACTATGCCTCTGGTTAATATGTCCTCTGCAGCAACCCAAAATCTTATGAAAGATTTGAACTGTTGACCACAGATCCAATAGCTTCATTTTTAATAATCGAATGCTTACAGGTGGTTTAGTTTGGTTTAGTTTAGAGATACAGTGCGGAAACAGGCCCTTCGGCCGGCACCGACCGGCGATCCCCGCACATTAACACGACCCTACACACACTAGGGTACAATTCACACTTACACCGAGCCAGTTAACCCACAAACCTGTACGTCTTTGAAGCTTGGGAGGAAACCAAAGATCTCACAGGTCACGGGGAGAAGGTACAAAGCGCGCACAGACAGCACCTGTAGTCAGGATCGAACCTGGGTCTCTTCCATCATTATCTCCCCTGCGATACTTCCCTGACAGAGGGGGAATCAGTGGCCATGAAGGCCGATCTCGCAGCACGGTTATCCCATTGCACTCTGGGTGTGTCAATGCCCCCAAATGCGAGATACTTGACCGCAACATTTGTGTTAGTGAGGGACTGTGTTTGCAAGAAACAATTTGAGTGCAGCACAGTGGCGCAGCGGTAGAGTTGCTGCCTCACAGCGCCTGAGACCCAGGTTCGCTCCTGACTGCGGGTGCTGTCTGTACGGAGTTTGCACGTTCTCCCTGTAACCGCGTGGGTTTTCACTGCCACACTCCAAAGACGTGCAGGTTTGTAGGTTGTGTAGAAAGGAACTGCAGATGCTGGTATACACCGAAGTTAGACACAAAGTGCTGGAGTAACCCAGTGGGTCAGGCAGCATCTCTGGAGATGCTGAGTCATTCCAGCACCTTATGTCCAGGTTTCGAGGTTGATTGGCTTTGGTAACATTGTAAATCGTCCCTGCTGTGTGTAGGAAAGTGCTCGTGTGCGGGGTGATCGCCGGCCGGCGCGGACTCGGTGGGCCAAAGGGTTTGTTTCCACGCTGTATCTCTTAAAGTCTAAAGGGCAGCCATTCACATTCACTGCCATGGGCACTGCTGCTGCCTTTAAAAGACCTCGGGAAATCTAATCTGATGTTGGCAGCTCAGGAATCACTCATTCACATTGCTGCAGGGCCACTGGGCTGGGGAGGGATGGGAGGGGGGAGGGGGGGGGTCAGTTCAAAGGGAATGTAAAACCTCAGGATCTAGCCCTCCCCTCACCTCCCACCCTTGCCTGGTTTTAACAAGTGCAAAAGTCCAGTGGTCAGGTGGCCAGGTCATTGTCCAGTCGGTCGCTGTGCTGTGTGTGTGTGCGTTGATTAGTCAGTGTCAGCCGCAGTCAACCTTCTAACCAGCAGCGAGTAAGAATAACCATGTCAGAGACTCAACAAGCCGTGAAAATAAAGGTGACATATTCCTTGTGGCTGTGCCAATGTAAGCATTGACAAAAAGAGGCCGCTTATATAATATAACGCAACATTCAGGAGGTGGGGGGTGAGTGGGAGGACTATCAGCCTGCAGTAAGTTCTGTTGCCATGGGCTGAAATGATATTCTCTTAATGCAGGTTCCAAAAATAGCAGCTCTGTGGTTTAATATGATAAAACGATTACACTGCACCATTTCTATTTGGGGAGGCTGGCTGTGACTTAATCTCGTATTTATTCCATGGTTTGCCTTTACCACTAACACTGGGTATCAGTCCGATCAAATCCTTAATGCTTGGGGATCGGGGTGAAGGTGCATTGAGATTATAGTCGTGTGTAAGAAGGAACTGCAGATGCTGGTTCAAACCGAAGGTAGACACAGAAAGCTGGAGTAACTCAGCGTGACAGGCAGTGTCTCTGGAGAGAAGGAATGGGTGATGTTTCGGGTCGAGACCCTTCTTCAGATTTTAGTAGTGTTTGATTCAGAGACATAGTACTGTTCTGCCCATGACTTGCAAAGGCACAGAGTCTTCCCAAAACAGAGTTCCACGAAAGTCAATGAATGATTACAATCGAGCCGTCCACTGTGTACAGATACTTGGTAAAGGGAATAACATGAATGGCGTTTAGTGCAAGATAAAACCAGTAAAGTCCATCAAAGATAATCCGAGGGTCTCCAATGAGGTTGATAGTAGTTCAGGACCGCTCTCTAGTTGATGGTAGAATGGTTCAGTTGCCTGACAACAGCTGGGAAGAAACTGAATCTGGAGCTGTGCGTTTTCACACTTCTCAACCTTTTGCCCGATGGGAGAGGGGAGCAGAGGGAGAGGCCGGGGTGCGACTGGTCCTTGATTATGCTGCTGGCCTTGCCGAGGCAGCGTGAGGTGTAGATGGAGTCAATGGAAGGGAGGTTGGTTAGTGGGATGGTTGGGCCCAGATCCCTCCCAACCTTCCCTGTCCATGTACCTTCTAAATGCCCTTTAAATGTTGTTGCAGTAACTGCCCCAACTACCTCCTCCGGCAGCTCGTTCCATATGCCCACACCCTGTGTGTGAAAATGTAGATTCCTATTAAATCTTTCCTATTTCACCTTAAACCACTTCATAGATTCTCCTACCCCCGGGAGCAGACTGCACCCTTCATGATTTCTTACACCTCCGTACCATCACCCCCTCAGCCTCTCGCGCTCCAGGGACTAACGTCCTAGCCTCCCCAACCTCTCCCAGTGGCTCAGGCCCCCGAGTCGTGTCAACGGGGCGGTGTTAACCTGGCTCAACATCTGTTGCAAGAGAGAGTGAATTAACTTGGTCTCAGGCTTCGCACAGAGCATCTTCCAGAGCTATTGTGAAATTTTATGGATTGGAATTTCTAAACTGAAAGCTTGACCTTTTGTCCCTGTTAATGCGGGAGGTCAGTGAGTGTTGTTGGGGCAGGCAGGGCACCAGGACATCAGCTGCTGGAAGGGGCATTCACCAGTTTAATATTTATAGTCCTTGCGCAGGCTGTACATCTTCATTTTTATACCCTCCTGTCTTCTTAACGAGAGGTTTTCATTCTTTCCTTTCCCACTGGAGCATCTGTTCCCCTTTGCAGTTTTCACCTCCCTCTCTTGTGGAATGCCTCACTGCTGTGAATCTTTCTGACCCCCATTTCACTCGCACTTTCTGAGCCAGCACGTGTTTCCTCATAGTAATGTTTTCAGACACAAGGAACTGCAGATGCTGGTTTACAAAAAAAAACGACACAAAGTGCAAGAGTAGGGACACTTGCCACTGATGTTCCCGATGTTGGGAACTAGTCCAGAACTAGGGGGCCACAGTTTAAGAATGAGGAATAGGCCATTTAGAACGGAGATGAGGAAAAGCTTTTCACCCAGACAGTTGTCAATTTGTGGAGTTCTCTGCCTCAGAAGGCAGTGGAGGCCAATCCACTGGATACATTCTAAAAATGTAGAGTTGGATAGAGCTCTAGGGGCTAGCGGAATCAGGGGGTATGGGGAGATGGCAGGAACGGGGTACTGATTGTGGATGATCAGCCATCATCACATTGAATGGCGCTGCTGGCTCGAAGGGCCGAATGGCCTCCTCCTGCACCTATTTTCTATGAAGTCACCCATTCCTTCTCTCCAGAGATGCTGCCTGTCCCGCTGGGTAACCCCAGCATTGTGTCCATCTTCCAGACAGACAGGCCAGGAGAGGGGAGGCGGGGCCTGGTTGCTGGAGTGACAGCTGAATGCTAATATAGCATACCCCCCTCCCCTTTACCCCCTCCCCTTTATCATATCATATCATATATCATATATATATACAGCCGGAAACAGGCCTTTTCGACCCTCCAAGTCCGTGCCGCCCCCTCCCCTTTACCCCCCTCCCCTTTACCCCCTCCCCTTTACCCCCTCCCCTTTACCCCCTCCCCTTTACCCCCCTCCCCTTTACCCCCCTCCCATTTACCCCCTCCCCTTTACCCCCTCCCCTTTACCCCCTCCCCTTTACCCCCTCCCCTTTACCCCCCTCCCCTTTACCCCCTCCCCTTTACCCCCCTCCCCTTTACCCCCTCCCCTTTACCCCCTCCCCTTTACCCCCTCCCCTTTACCCCCTCCCCTTTACCCCCCTCCCCTGTACCCCTTCCCCTGTACCCCCCTCCCCTTTACCCCCTCCCCTTTACCCCCCCTCCCCTTTACCCCCCCTCCCCTTTACCCCCTCCCCTTTACCCCCCCTCCCCTTTACCCCCTCCCCTTTCTTTCTAGCCCTCCTCCCTCCCTCCCCTCCTCCCTCCCTCCCCTTCTCCCTCCCTCCCCCTTTTCTCCCTCTCCCTCCCTCCCTCCCTCTGGGACTGTGAGCAGCGGGACACAGCGGCACACAGTCGGCTGGCTGCGTTTCTCGCTTGTGCATTCCGCTGCATTCCCCAGTCTCCCTGCACCCTGACGGCAACTACTGCCCTCTCCTCTCTCCTGTCCTCTCCTCTCCTCTCTCCTCTCCTCTCCTCTCCTCTCCTCTCCTCTCCTCTCCTCTCCTGTACTCCCCTCTCATCCCCTCCCCTCCCCTCTCCTCTCCTCTCCTCTCCTCTCCTCTCCTCTGTCCAGGGGGGAGGTGAGACTTTGTGAATCATTTTTAAAGGCGACTTAGTGCCTCCTGGGCGCCTGTGTTATTTTCCTGTCGTTGTCAGCGGCGTTTGAAGCCGGTTTTGTGACCATGAAGATTTTCGGCAGGTTGGACTACACGCTGGTGAGTTGGGGAAGTGGACCGTGTGTGTGTATGTGTATGTGTGGGGGTATGTGTGTGTATGTGTGTGTGGGTATGTGTGTGTGTATGTGTGGGGGTATGTGTGTGTATGTGTGTGTGGGTGTGTGTGTGTGTGTGTGTATGTGTGGGGGTATGTGTGTGTATGTGTGTGTGTGTGTGTGTGTGTGTGTGGGGGTATGTGTGTGTATGTGTGTGTGTGTGTGTGTGTGTGTGTGGGTATGTGTGTGTGTGTGTGTGTGGGTGTATGTGTGTGTGGGTATGTGTGTGTGTGTATGTGTGTGTGGGTGTGTGTATGTGTGGGGGTATGTGTGTGTATGTGTGTGTGTGTGTGTGGGTATGTGTGTGTGTGTGGGTGTATGTGTGTGTGGGTATGTGTGTGTGTGTGTGTGTGGGTATGTGTGTGTGGGTGGGTGTGTGTGTGTGTGTGTGTGTGTGTGGGGGGGGGTATGTGATCTCCACATCGTTACTATGGCCAGACAGGGACATGCTGGGGACAGGGGGGGTTGTTCCTTGCTCACCAGTTTGTGCTGAGACTGGGCTGGAAGAGCAAGAAAGAACCCGTCTCAATATCGCAAGGTGTTGGAGAGAACTGCAGATGCCGCTTTACACCGAAGATAGACACAAAATGCTGGAGTAACTCAGTCTGAAGAAGGATCTCGACCCGATCCTTCTCTCCAGAGATGCTGCCTGACCCGCATTTTGCGTCTATCTTTAATATCACAAGGTGTATTGATTTTTTTTTTAAAAGACAATACAAGTTTGATGACTCTGGGTTTTGTGTGTGATTTCACCCCTTCCAAAAACAAGGTAGACTGTCAGAAGTATTTGCCCCCAGGGTGGGAATGCCAAATGCTAGACTAGAGGGCATAACTTTAAGGTGAGAGGGGCAGAGTTTAAAGGAGATGTGCTGGGGCAAGTTATTTTTACACAGAGGACGGTGGTGGATGCAGATACATTAAAGGCATCTAAGAGACTTTCAGATAGGCACAAGGATATGAAGGGAATGATGGTAGTGGAGCTGTCTGGGTCAAAATGTGGTCGTAGAGCAGGAAGGCAGGAGAAATCACAGAGGGGGAGCAGTGAGAGATTGTCTGGGTCAAATGTGGATGGTATGTTGGATCATGTGCAGGCAGTGGACGTTGATTTGGCACAGAGGTTGTGAGCTAAACGGCTTGTTCCTGTGCTGTTATGTTTTTTCTATGTGAAAAAACTGCAGATGCTGGTTTAAATTGAAGGTAGACACAAAATGCTGGTGGAGTAACTCAGCGGGACAGGCAGCATCTCGGGAGAGAAGGAATGGGTGACGTTTCGGGCCGAGACCCTTGAGGGTCACCCATTCCTTCTCTCCCGAGATGCTGCCTGTCCCGCTGAGTTACTCCACCAGCATTTTGTGTCTACCGTTGTTCTATGTGTGGTCCCTGCTGCCTGTGTGTGATAACAAGAGAGAATGTGCTATCTCCCCCTTTCTCCAGTGCAGGAGCATCTGCAGGGAGGGAAGGTTGACTGCAAGTTTGCAAAATTAGCTTAGCAGTTCATGTAATGTGCTGATATTTGTTTTGCCCTAATCAATACCTGGCTTACAGCCAGCCCAATGATCCAGCGTTTCTCAGTTGTGGAGGAAGGAAGTTAAAGTCTCTAATTCCCGAAGCATCAGATTGCTGAGCCTGACGCGGTCTTGATTCGGGTTCAGAGATGTTTTGCTGGAGCATTTATTTCTCCAGTAATGGTAAATGATCGTTATAATCTCCCAGAGGGAGAACATTCTGGTTTGGTGAAATATGCACAGATTCGTTATCCTAATTGCTTTGTTTTTTTAACCTGATGATCTTGCTCTGTACTGGGTGTGGGTGCTAATGTGGGTGCTCCCCCATTGAACTGACATCTCAGTGAATGACCAGAGCTCTTCTACCTCCAACTGCTGCTCTATCTCCCCGTCCTCTCCATCCTAATTCACCAAAGCATGCTGCTTCATTATGAGGAATCTTTCATTCTGCCTCGAGCTTTGCTCGTGACGTGAATTTAACGGAGACTCGAGGAACTGCAGATGCAAGGAATCTTGAGGGGAAAAGCACAAAGTGCTGGAGGAACTCAGTGGGTCAGGTCAGCATCTGTGGAGGGAATGGATATTGGGTGATGATGGGTCCCAAACTCGTAACGTCCAGAACAAGGGGCCACAGTTTAAGAATAAGGAGTAGGCCATTTAGAACTGAGATGAGGAAAAACTTTTTCAGTCAGAGAGTTGTAAATCTGTGGAATTCTCTGCCTCAGAAGGCAGTAGAGACCAATTCTCTGAATGCTTTCAAGAGAGAGCTGGATAGAGCTCTTAAGGATAGCGGAGTCAGGGGCTATGGGGAGAAGGCAGGAACGGGGTACTGATTGAGAATGATCAGCCATGATCACATTGAATGGCGGTGCTGGCTCGAAGGGCCGAATGGCCTCCTCCTGCACCAATTGTCTATTGTTGCCTGTCTATCCCCTCCACAGATGCTGACATGACCCACTGAGTTCCTCCAGCACTTTAGTTGTGTTTAGTTTGTTGTCAGGTGTACCGAGGTACAGTGAAAAGCTTTTGCTGCGTGCTATCCAGTTAGCAGAAAGACAATACAGGATTACAATTGAGCCATTCACAGTGTACGGGGATGCATGATAAAGGGAACAGTGTGAATTTTGCATGTGCATTTAACAACAAAGGACATAAGCAGGTTGTCAAAGCCATTTTAAAATGTATGAACGTAAGGCTGATATTAATGATGTTGAAACTAGGAACTGCAGATGCTGGTTTATTAAAAAAAAGTCTCAAAGTGCTGGAGTAACTCGGCGGGTCAGGCAGCATCTCTGGAGTACTCTGGCTTCTGTAAATTATAAACTGTCCCTGGTGTGTAGGATGGTGCTACTGTACGCTGGTCGGCGCGGACTCGGTGGGTCGAAGGGCCTGTTTCCACACTGTATCTCTAAAGCCTAAACATGGATTGGTGATGTTTCGGGTCGGGACCCTTCTCCAGACTGGATATTTAATGGGGTGTTGTGTGGTTTCTGAACACAAATAATTCCAGCTCATCCCCATGACCATATGTGACGGGACTGCCTTACCTTGGCCTGTAACCAAAGTCAGGGGAGAGGCTAGTATCCTTTGTACCACAGGTATAATGGGCACTGCCCAGCTCTCTTTATAAGAAATGATCTGGGTTAGAAGTCTGACCTTTTCTTAAATCACAGAAAAACAGAGGCATATTTTCTCCTTCCTGACTGACAGTTTATGCAGGTATGTAGGCCATGATTAATTAGATTAATCCTCGTTAGTGCTGCATGGATGGGCTGTGGATAAAACTAATTGGACAGGTCTAGTCATGTCATGTTTCTATAAATTAAATAATGCGACGTGAAATTTCAGCACTGTGGATAGTGGACTTCCCCCTTCCCATTGCTCGCTTCAATTAAATTTCACACGGAAGATATTTAATAACATTTTTAAGACTTATTAACTGCTGACAATTTCAAGTGGCCTTACTGATTTGATTTGGGGGGGGGGAAAGGTGTTTATGGCTGATCAAACGGTGTACATAGCAGGTTTCTACAATATGAATTAGTGAATGTTGGTTTTTCTGTCCTGATGGTATTTGAAGATACTTTAACTGCCCCAGTTTCCACTCGCGCTTTGTAAATGGTGGATACAATCTCCATTGTAGGTCTACAGCTAATTTTAAAATGCCGTTGGCTCCAAAAAGACCGCTGCTTCTGGTCACAACCCTGCCGCCAACCAACATTCCCATGTGGGTCTAACAGCAGCCATCAAAATCTCTGCTTTTAGCGATCCCTTGCTGATCAACGCCAACCCCCAGCACTGACCTCTCCATCAGCTCGGCCTGGTGCAGATTAATTGCGGTGCCTTTGCCCAAACCATCTTGGTTGGGGTAGTAAATGGTGGGGATTAGAGTGGGAGCACTCTGGTCGCGAGGATCACTACAATGTCCTAGGCCCTCTCAGCCACCTCCACCACCAAACTGTCGTGTAGATAGAACCTCGGGATGAAGAATCCTGAACAACGGCCCCACCTGGTGGATCTTACCAGCCGGCATAAGTAGATAGATCTATCAAAGGTATTTACTTCACAAAATGCTGGAGTAACTCAGCAGGTCAGGCAGCATCTCTGGAGAGAAGGAATGGGTGACGTTTCTTGATTGGAACAGGTGGTCAAGGGTTACGGGGAGAAGGCAGGAAAATGGGATTAGGAGGCCGAGATCAGCCATGTTTGAATGGCGGAGTGGACTCGATGGGCCGAATGGGCTTATACAACTCCTATAACATGTGAACGTCAGGCATCTTCTGGCTCAGCTGCAGCTGGTGACTGGGTGGAGAGGTGCAATCCCCAGCTGGGCTCCAAGGTTATGGTGAGGGGTGATGAGGACCGAATCACTTTAGCGTTGTGTCCGGTCAAAGACGTTGAGACGTGGAGCCTGTGATCATCCTTGCGGGTTGCGCAGTGTGCATGAGCGGGTTTGCGCTGATTCATCACGACTCTACGCCTTGCTGTGGTTGATGTGCACACCTTGCCTGTGACCCTGGTTGTCAAATCGTGTAGGTGCGTCAGCCGTGAACGGTCGCGTTGTCCACTCCTGGCGTTCCGGATGTTACAAGGCAGAGTGGCGACGCGCCCACATTGAACATCTATTTTCCCATTCCCAGGACTTCTCCTACGATGATTCCAAAGTTGAATTCAACATCGATGCCCCCAACGGTGTGGTGATGGAAGGATACTTGTTCAAGAGAGCCAGCAATGCTTTCAAGACCTGGAACAGGTATGTGGCGGCTCCAGACTGTGACTCAGTCGATGCGCACCGTGAGCTTGGGTTTAGTTCATTGTCACATGTGCCGAGGTACAGTGAAAAGCTTTTGTTGCGTGCTATCCAGTCAGCGGAAAGACAATACATGATTACAATCGAGCCGTCCGCAATGTACTAGATACTGTACACGATAAACGGAATAAAGTTTAGTGCAAGATAAAGTCCGGTAAATCCCGATCAAAGATAGTCGGCTTTAGATTTCACATTCCTGCTGCACGGTGGCGCAGCGGTAGAGTTGCTGCCTTTCAGCAAATGCAGCGCTGGAGACCCGGGTTCGATCCCGACTTCGGGTGCAATCTCTTGCAGTGTTTGTACGTTCTCCCAGTGACCTGCGTGAGTTTTCTCCGAGGTCTTCAGTTTCCTCCCACACTCCAAAGACGTACAGGTTTGTAGGTTAATTGGCTTGGTAAATGTAAAAGTTGTCCCTAGTGGGTGTAGGATAGTGTTAATGTGCGGGGATCGCTGGTCGGCGAGGACCCGGTGAGCCGAAAGGGCCTGTTTCCGCGCTGTATCTCTAAACTAAATCTCCTCTTCTCTCCATACCTGACACCCTTCAAAACAATAGACAATAGGTGCAGCAGTAGGCCATTCGGCCCTTCGAGCCAGCACCGCCATTCAATGTGATCATGGCTGATCATTCTCAATCAGTACCCCGTTCCTGCTTTCTCCCCATACCCCCTGACTCCGCTATCCTTAAGAGCTCTATCCAGCTCTCTCTTGAATGCATTCAGAGAATTGGCCTCCACTGCCTTCTGAGGCAGAGAATTCCACAGATTCACAACTCTCTGACTGAAAAAGTTTTTCCTCATCTCTGTTCTAAATGGCCTACCCCAAAAACCAAAGCAATGATCACCCCTCCTCAGCCCAATAGGGGTGAAAACTTTCAAAGGCCCACCGCCTTCTGTCAGATGTTCCCACGTACCATGATTGGACCAGACACGAGGATACTCCATTCCCAGCATCCTGACCTCTGGCTGTGGTCTTCCCATCTCCGTTCCCCCTACACCTATTTCCACATTGGGACCCTTCCTGCCATCTACCTCAGTGTGGGAGGGTTAGTCACCGAGCTTGGCCCTTTCCCTTTGCCCGGAGCTCCGTGGTTGTTTGTTTGTATTTGTTTTGTTTGTACTTTATTTGCCAGGTGTACAAGTATGACTATAAATAAACACTTCGACACAAATTAGATAAGCATCTCAGATACAGTGCCAGTGTGTAGCAGTGGTACACGGAGACAGTATACAGACTCAGCAGTTTGGCACCACTTTCAAGTCCCAGTAGTCGTGAGTGCAGGGCATCTTGACCTGACCATGACAATTACTAGGTTAATTCCCGGAATGGCGGGACTGTCATATGTTGAAAGACTGGAGCGACTAGGCTTGTATGCACTGGAATTTAGAAGGATGAGAGGAGATCTTATCGAAACGTATAAGATTAATTTAGGGGCTGGACACGTTAGAGGCAGGAAACATGTTCCCAATGTTGGGGGAGTCCAGAACAAGGGGCCACAGTTTAAGAATAAGGGGTAGGCCATTTAGAACTGAGATGAGGAAAAACTTTTTCAGTCAGAGAGTTGTGAATCTGTGGAATTCTCTGCCTCAGAAGGCAGTGGAGGCCAATTCTCTGAATGCATTCAAGAGAGAGCTTGATAGAGCTCTTAAGGATAGCGGAGTCAGGGGGTATGGGGAGAAGGCAGGAACGGGGTACTGATGGAGAATGATCAGCCATGATCACATTGAATGGCGGTGCTGGCTCAAAGGGCCGAATGGCCTCTCCTGCACCTATTGTCTATTGAAGGCCCGTTGTCATGGCGGCGTTGCAGGGTCGGCCTGGCCAAGCGTAGCCCTGGTGTCCTCCGCCAAAGTAGACCGCGTGCGGTCCAATCTAGCGCAAGGGAGGGGTGAGCAGCCGCCATTGATGGATACCTTGCCATCCCTTTGTTCTGCACGCCCCCGAAGATAACATCCCATTGATCGCTCCTGTCAACACGAACCTCTCGCTTCTTTGCAAAATTGATAGCTTCTTCTGAACTTGACACGGGGGTTATATTTGATAGAAGATGCCCGTTAGGTAACAGTAGCAGAAACCCCATAGTTACCACTCTGAGACCCATCTCTGTCTAAAAAGCTGATTTAAGTGGAGCTACCACTTAACTTGGCTTTGGAAATTGAATTGAGGACTTAACCGTGTAGCGTATGTTTTTAAATCATTTCCTCGGGCTTGTTTTGATTTGGAATGTGTCTGATGACTTTTGATCGTGACTTTTTAAAAATGTATTTTTAGGAGATGGTTTTCGATACAGAACAGTCAGCTTGTGTATCAGAAGAAGATGAAGGTAATGTGGTTTCCATGGGAACAGTTGCATGACATTTTATAATCTTTGGTTGAATGTTGTGTAATCGGGCTGCTTCGGGGTTTTTTTTGCAGTCCAGCAGTTCTTGTGGGTTTGGGGAATGGTTATGTGTAGTTTAGTTTAGAGGCACAGCACGGAAACAGGCCCTTCGGCCCACCGTGTCCGCGCCGACCAGCGATCCCCGCGCATTAACACTATTCTACACACACTAGGGACAATTTACAATTTTACAGAAGCCAATTAGCCTACAAACCTGTACCGTTTTTCGGGGTGCGGGGGAAACCGTGGCACCCGAGGGAAAACCCACGCAGGTCACGGGGAGAATGTACAAACTCCGTACAGGCAGTACCCGTAGTCGGGATGGAACCCGGGTCTTTGGCGCTGGAAGGCCGCAACTCTACCCCTGGACCACCCTGCTGCCTTGGGCTGAAGGAGATTTCCAGATCTGTATTGGGTCATGTGACACTTACATAGAGCCCCTCTCCATGCTGTGTCTCTAAACTAAATGAAAGCTTCTCAGAACAGGCCCCTCTCCAGGGACTCCCCTGTTCCTGCACCAGTACTGGGCAGGTGGGCTTCGTCTGCCGAGGGTGAGCAAGGACCACAGTCCAGGGTTGACCGCCAGTGGCCACAAGCTCTGAGGAGCCTGACGTGCGGGTTTGTAGGTTAATTGGCCTCTGTAAATCGCCCCTCGTGTATAGGGGAGTGGATGAGCAAGTGGGATAACAGAGAACCAGTGTGAACGGGTGATCGATGGTCAGTGGGCTGAAGGGCCTGTTTCCATTCTGTATCTTACAACCAATATATCCTTCTCCCCGTGCATGAAAAATGTTCACTGGTCAGTGGATAGACAATAGGCAATAGGTGCAGGAGGAGGCCATTCGGCCCTTCGAGCCGGCACTGCCATTCAATGTGATCATGGCTGATCATTCTCAATCAGTACCCCGTTCCTGCCTTCTCCCCATACCCCCTGATTCCGCTATCCTTAAGAGCTCTATCTAGCTCTCTCTTGAATGCATTCAGAGAATTGGCCTCAACTGCCTTCTGAGGCAGAGAATTCCACAGATTCACAACTCTCTGACTGAAAAAGTTTTTCCTCATCTCCGTTCTAAATGGCCTACCCCTTATTCTTAAACTGTGGCCCCTGGTTCTGGACTCCCCCAACATTGGGAACATGTTTCCTCTAACGTGTCCAACCCCTTAATAATCTTATACGTTTCGATTAGATCCCCTCTCATCCTTCTAAATTCCAGTGCATACAAGCCTAGTCGCTCCAGTCTTTCCACTCCAGACAGTGAGGAACATGAGGACAGTTAGGGTGGCGTAGCGGAAGAGTTGCTGCCTCACAGCGCCAGAGACACCGGTTCGATCCCGACTACGGGTGCTGTCTGTACGATGTTTGTACTTTCTCCCCTTGGGTTTTTCTCCAAGGTCTTCGATTTCCTCCCACACTCCAAAGACGTGCGCGTTTGTAGGTTAATTGGCTTGGTATAAATGTTTAAAAAAAATGTAAGATTGACCCTTGTGCGTGTAGAGTAGTGTTAGTGCGCGGGGATCGCTGGTTGGTGCGGACATGGTGGGCCGAAGGGCCTGTTTCTGCGCAGTGTCTCTGAACCAACATCTACTGAGGCTGGTACAGTTGCCCAGCCCTGAGACCAGTTAATGCAGATTGCGGATGGGAGCAGAGACCGTCTTTCACCCTTGAATCAGCCTGGGTCGGCCTGAGGCTGTGTTGTTGCCGGCACCATCTCTGTTCACTTGGCGACTGACGGGGTGAGATTCTTTCTTTCACCGGCCGAGGGCCATTTGAGACATCCTGTTGCGTCTGACTTGCAGGACGCGCTGACGGTGGTGGTGGACGATTTGCGGCTTTGTTCCGTCAAGCCCTGCGAGGACATCGAGAGGCGGTTCTGCTTCGAGGTTGTGTCGCCCAATAAGTGAGTAAGCAGATGAAAGGCCGTCCGTCCGTCGGCGGTCTGTCCCCACTCCCCTCCCTCACACACATCTCCCTACCTCAGTCAGGTCACACCAGGCAGGAAGATGTTCAACACCTTCCCGCCATTATTGCATGAAGGATGTGATCACTTTCAAAGTAGGTGGTGCAGCGGGTAAGCCTGCTGCCTCACAGCGTCAGAGATCCGGGTTTGATCCTGACCTCGTACGGCGTTTGTACGTTCTCCCCGTGACTTGCGTGCGTTTCCTCCGGGTGCTCCGGTTTCCTCCCACACTCCAAAGATGTACAGTGTTGTAGGTTAATTGGCTTCAATAATTGTCCCTCATGTAGAGGATAGCGTTAGTGTACGCGTGGACCCGATGGGCCGAAGGGCCTGTTTCCACGCTGTATCTAAAGTCTGAAGTAAAGTGTGATCTCCCTCCCACTGTTTGAAATAATAGCATATAGTTTAGCCATTTTATCTCTTTGTAAAACTGAAATCCATCCCTCTCCATTCTCTGTTTAAATTCCTGGGTTGATATCCCCCTCACTCCACTTCCA
Source organism: Rhinoraja longicauda (assembly GCF_053455715.1). Taxonomy (NCBI): domain Eukaryota; kingdom Metazoa; phylum Chordata; class Chondrichthyes; order Rajiformes; family Arhynchobatidae; genus Rhinoraja; species Rhinoraja longicauda. The sequence continues at coordinate 24,999,520 of NC_135982.1, read as the reverse complement.
CCTTCTCTGCCTCTGTGATTGTGCCACCATATTGAATATCCAGCCCCGGCCTTCAGACTATGTGGGATTTTTCTTGGCCAATCTGGGCTTGTACACCCATCCCTTCTCTCCAGAGATGCTGCCCGTCCCGCTGAGTTACTCCAGCATTGTGTGTCTATCGCCGGTGTAAACCAGCATCTGCAGTTCCTTCCTACACATTTTCGATCAGAGAGGGGGATAGTTTTAGGGCCTTGACTTCACTCTCTCAAGCCAAGAGGCTCAGTGTGATGTTGCTACATCCTTCACAACATATGTTCTTCATCGCGTTTCATGCGTGTAGATGCCATGTCAACGATCCATTCAATGCGGAGTGCGTTGTGGCCTTGTGGAGACAGTGATGTTGTCTGGGGTTTGGATGTTGAGGCGTTATCTCACTGCCGGCGTTAGGCAGATGCGGTTTCCTGATGACGCATTTATCCCCTACAGGAGCTGCATGTTGCAGGCAGACTCGGAGAAGTTGCGACTGGGCTGGATCCAGGCCGTGCAGGCCAGCATTGCCACTGCCTACAGGGAAAGTCCAGACAACAACTACATCAACGTAAGTCTGCTACATCCACCCGCCCACTCAACCCACCGCCTCCTCTCCTCACGCCCTCTCGTGCAGAGCTAATCTTGTCAAGGTCTGTAATAGATCGGGTAGACGCAAAGAGCCCCTTGCCCAGAGTAGGGGAATCGAGGACCAGAGGACATAGGTTCAAGGTGAAGGGGGAAAGATTTAAATGGAATCTGAGGGGTAACCTTTTCACACAAAGGGTGGTGGGTGTATGGAATAAGCTGCCAGAGGAGGTTGTTGAGGCTGGGACTATCCCATCGTCTAAGAAACAGTTAGAAAGGTACATGGATATGACAGGATTGAAGGGGTATGGACCAAGCGCGGGCAGGTGGGACTAGTGCAGCTGGGACATGTTGACCGGTGTGGGCAAGTTGGGCCGAAGGGCCTGTTTCCACACTCTGTGACTCTCTGGCCAAACTCCCCGTGCGGCTGTCCAGCAAGCAGTACTGGGAGAAGCCGACCTCCGGAACGAGGAAAGGACAATCGTTTTTCTTGGAGTAGGTTTTGTAGATTTGTTGGCACCTTTGTGGCGACTGTTTTGTGTACTTTGTGTGCAAAAAGGATTTCACGGCTCCTAGGTACATGTGGCAATAAAGTATCATCATCATCATCGAACGGCAGCCAGCACTGGCTTGCAATAGTTCAATGGTTTCTTCATTGTCACGTTTACCGGGTTAAGTGAAATACATTTATTGCACACAGTTCAGCACGTCTATTCCCGTGCATAAGCGTTATCACCCCGGTTAGTACAGAATGTGTACAACAGCCCGTTGGCCAACACCGGCCAACATGTCCCAGCTACACTAGTCCCACTTGCCCGCGCTTAGTCCATAGCTCATTGGGTCCATATGCAAGAGGTGCCATTTTGCCGCCATTTTGCCGTCCCAGCCACATTTGGCCACAAGGGCCCGTTGCTGCCATCTCCTCCGCTCTGGTCGTCCCGTGATCCGATGTCCCTCTCCAAGTTAGGAAAAGGGGACGTACAACGAGATCTGGGTGTCCTAGTGCATCAGTCACTGAAAGGAAGCATGCAGGTACAGCAGGCAGTGAAGAAAGCCAATGGAATGTTGGCCTTCATAACAAGAGGAGTTAAGTATAGGAGCAAAGAGGTCCTTCTGCAGTTGTACAGGGCCCTAGTGAGACCGCACCTGGAGTACAATGTGCAGTTTTGGTCTCCAAATTTGAGGAAGGATATTCTTGCTATTGAGGGCGTGCAGCGCAGGTTTACTAGGTTAATTCCCGGAATGGCGGGACTGTCATATGTTGAAAGATTGGAGCGACTAGGCTTGTACACACTGGAATTTAGAAGGATGAGAGGAGATCTTATCGAAACATATAAGATTATTAAGGGGTTGGACACGTTAGAGGCAGGGAAACATGTTCCCAATGTTGGGGGAGTCCAGAACCAGGGGCCACAGTTTAAGAATAAGGGGTAGGCCATTTAGAACGGAGATGAGGAAAAACTTTTTCACCCAGAGAGTTGTAAATCTGTGGAATTCTCTGCCTCAGAAGGCAGTGGAGGCCAGTTCTCTGAATGCTTTCAAGAGAGAGCTAGATAGAGCTCTTAAGGATAGCGGAGTCAGGGGGTATGGGGAGAAGGCAGGAACGGGGTACTGATTGAGAATGATCAGCCATGATCACATTGAATGGTGGTGCTGGCTCGAGGGGCCGAATGGCCTCCTCCTGCACCTATTGTCTATTGTCCTCATTCCCCGGAGGAGAGCCTCCCACAGCCGATCCCCAGGGAGGGGGAGGTAAGAGGTGTGGGTGACCCTGGCTGCGCGTCCACTCTAACTCTGCTCCTTCCCCACAGAGACTGGACCGTACGGCATCACCGTCCACCAGCAGCATCGACTCCGCCAGCGAGGCGCGGGACCGCAGTGTGAAGGGCGAGACCATCCTGCAGAGGGTGCAGGGCATCGCGGGCAATGAGCAGTGCTGTGACTGCGGCCAGCCCGACCCGCGCTGGGCTAGCATTAACCTCGGCATCACCCTGTGTATCGAGTGCTCCGGGATCCACCGGTACGTCCCCGCAACCCGCGTCCGCCCGCCGCGCCAGCCCTCGGCTCACCCGCTTCCCAGCTCTCTGTGGGCGCAGCGGGTAGAGCTGCTGCCCCACAGCGCCAGAGACCCAGGTTCGATCCTGACCACGAGTGCTATCTGTGTGGAGTTCGCACGTTCTCTCCGTGACAGCGCAGGTTTTCTCCGGTTTCCTCCCATGCTCCAAGGATGTGCAGGTTTGTGGGTTGTGGAGAAAGGAACTGCAGATGCTGGCATATGCCAAAGTTAGACACAAAGTGCTGGAGTAACCCAGTGGTTCAGGCAGCATCATCTCGCGTGCAGCGTAGGTTTACTAGGTTAATTCCCGGAATGGCGGGACTGTCGTATGTTGAAAGACTGGAGCGACTAGGCTTGTATACACTGGAATTTAGGATGAGAGGGGATCTTATCGAAACATATAAGATTATTAAGGGGTTGGACACATTAGAGGCAGGAAACATGTTCCCAATGTTGGGGGAGTCCAAAACCAGGGGCCACAGTTTAAGAATAAGGGGTAGGCCATTTAGAACGGAGATGAGGAAAAACTTTTTCAGTCAGAGAGTTGTGAATCTGTGGAATTCTCTACCTCAGAAGGCAGTGGAGGCCAATTCTCTGAATGCATTCAAGAGAGAGCTAGATAGAGCTCTTAAGGATAGCGGAGTCAGGGGGTATGGGGAGAAGGCAGGGACGGGGTACTGATTGAGAATGATCAGCCATGGTGGTGCTGGCTCGAAGGGCTGAATGGCCTACTCCTGCACCTATTGTCTACTGTCTATCGTCTATTGAGATGCTTTGTCCAACACTCTATGTCCAGGTTTGTAGGTTGATTGGCTTTGGTAAAATTGTAAATTGCCCCTACTGTGTGTCGGGAAGTGCTGGTGTATGGGGTGACCGCTGGTCGGCACGGACTAGGTGGGCCGAAGGGCCTGTTTCCATGCTGCATTTCTGAAGTCTAAAGTTTAAAGATTAGCGTTCATTAGCAGCAAGCAAGGGTTGGAGAACGTGCAAACTCCACACAGGCAGCACCCGAGGTCAGGATCGAACCCGGGTCTCTGGCGCTGTGAGGCAGGAAGGGTATGGAAGCTGAGGAGAAGGTGCAGAAGAGGTTTGGCAGAGCGTTGCCTGGATTGTACGGTATCAGCTACGAGTAATAGGACAGCCAGAACTCCACGCAACACTCCAAATGCAGCCTGATATAACTGCCACGTCATCCACACTTACACTCAAAGCCCTGACTAATGAAGCAGCCACTCCAACCACTTTGTTATTGCTCTGGGGAAGTGGTGAAGGTGGAAGTTTTCTCAGGAAGCCTGAGGAGGGAAGGCAGGAATCAAAGTACATGAGTAAATGTTTTGTTGTTGTTGTTTGGGTCTGACGGGATCTGTTGTTGAGATTTGAGCACGATGGTTTTTTTCAGAGATCCTGCACTTTTAGCTTTTGTTTAGTTTAGAGATACAGCGTGGAAACAGGCCCAGTCTTTGCCGACCAGCGAGCCCCGTTACACAGGCACACACTACCCGCAAGGGACAATTTACAATTTTCTTTTTACCAAAGCCAATTAACCTACAAATCTGCACGTCTTTGGAATGTGGGCGGAAACTGGAGCACCCGGAGAAAACCCACGCAGATGGGCGGCACGGTGGCGCAGCGGTAGAGTTGCTGCCTTACAACAAATGCAGCGCCGGAGACTCAGGTTCGATCCTGACTACGGGCGCCGTCTGCACGGAGTTTGTACGTTCTCCCCGTGACCTGCGTGGGTTTTCTCCGAGATCTTCAGTTTCCTCCCACACTCCAAAGACGTACAGGTATGTAGGTTAATTGGCTGGGTAAAATGTAAAAATTGTCCCTAGTGCGTGTAGCATAGTGTTAGTGTGCGGGGATCGCTGGGCGGCGCGGACTCGGTGGGCCGAAGGGCTTGTTTCCGCGCTGTATCTCTAAAAAAAGTCACGGGAGAACGTACAAACTCTGTTACAGACAGCACCCGTAGTCAGGATCGAACCCGGGTCTCTGGCGCTGTGAGGCAGCAACCCTACTGCTGTGCTGTCGTGCCACTCTAAAGAGTGACACGAGCCGAGGCCGGACAAGAATGTAAGACGGGCGCTGCCACCTCCCGCCTTGCCCAGTCCCGCCCCTGACCTGTGAACCCGCTGCCTCTGGTCATGGTTTACCCCCCTCTACACTGACTGATCCCATTGGAAACCACTAAAGGATCAAATATACAGCACACTGACAAAACACCCTCTTGATCCTGTTGATTGAGCAGTCCTGAGGAAATAATCTTAGAATCCATGTGTATTTTGTTTACCCTTTTTAATGCTAAAATCTGTGAAGGAGCCAGCTGCCCTCTGCAGGTTCCTGTAGCAGTAATGATCTAATGATGGCTTCAACGTACCCTTTACCAAGTTGTGCGCCCCGCGCACTTTACCCCCCGTGTAAGTTGAGATGACTTCACAGAGTCTCACTGAAGAAGTTCAGTTTATTATTGCATAGAAAATAGGTGCAAGAGGAGGCCGTTAGAGCCAGCACCGCCATTCATTGTGATCATGGCTGATCATCCACAATCAGTAACCCGTGCCTGCCTTCTCCCCATATCCCTTGATTCCGCTAGCCCCTGGAGCTCTATTGTCACGTGTACCGAGGTACAATGAAAAGCATCCTGATAAAACGTTGGGGAGCGGGCTGTAATTTGCAGCTCTTTGTCCAGGTCAGGATGACTTTGCCTCTTATTCCTCTGTGTTTGGAGTTTCAGATTAGTGTGGTCGCAACCAGTGTGGAAGGCGTGAAGTACGTGGGTGTGGGGGCTGGCTGTGGGGAGCTGGGGTTTGAACTGGCTACTCCACAGACTGAGACGGGCGGCACTGAAGTTAAATTCCACGTGTGGAGTTAGTCACGTTCTCACCTCGTTGAGCACGGGTTTTACTGAACATGCGTTTTACAGCGCTCTGTTTGAGTTTTACTGAACATGCGTTTTACAGTGCAGAGAATATCTAGTGACCTGAATTAGTCTCTGGCTGGGTAGCCAACTTCCTCGCTCTCAAATAACGGGACAAAGGGTGACGTCACCGCCCCGCGCTCCACGCCCCACGTGACCTCACCCAGCCAGCGGCCACGTGCTCCCGCTCCACCAATGGCGGCCGACCCGAAACGTCACCCATTCCTTCTCTCCTGCTATTCAATGTGATCATGGCTGATCATCCACAATTAGCACCCCGTTCCTGCCTTCTCCCCATATCCCTTGATTCCGATAGCCCTAAGAGCTCCATCTAACTCTTTTTTGAATCTCCACACCGGGGATAAGGTTCTGACTGTCTGCCTTATCTATGCCTCTCATAATTGTAAATACTGTGCTTCTATCAGGTCTCCCCTCAACCTCCCACTGCAGCGCCCCCCCCCTTCTGTACACAGAAGTCTCTGATCTTCCCACCACAATCCTGTGATCAAGCTAAGCCCAGTGAACAAAGAATACGTTGATGAAATTGTGTTGCAGAATTAATTGACATCCATCAGGAAGGGGGGTGAGCACGATGCCTTGTTTGGGTTGTGATATTTATTCTTTTTATTTTTATATTTTACTAAAGGAGTCTTGGAGTTCAGTGTTCCAAAGTGCGATCGCTCACGCTCGATTCCTGGGAGCCTGAGTTGCTGAAGGTAGGGTGGATTTTAATCCTTGATAAAATGTGCATATATACATTACCTTTTAGATACGAAGAACTGCGGAAGCTGGTTTTCAAAAAGAAACAAAGTGCTGGAGTAACTCAGCGGGTCAGGCAGCATCTCTGGAGAACATGGATAGGTGACATTTCACAGAGTGCTGGACAATAGACAATAGGTGCAGGAGTAGGCCATTCGGCCCTTCTAGCCAGCACCACCATTCAATGTGATCATGGCTGATCATTCTCAATCAGTACCCCGTTCCTGCCTTCTCCCCATACCCCCTGACTCCGCTATCCTTAAGAGCTCTATCTAGCTCTCTCTTGAATGCATTCAGAGAATTGGCCTCCACTGCCTTCTGAGGCAGAGAGTTCCACAGATTCTCAACTCTCTGACTGAAAAAGTTTTTCCTCATCTCAGTTCTAAATGGCCTACCCCTTATTCTTAAACTGTGGCCTCTTGTTCTGGACTCCCCCAACATTGGGAACATGTTTCCTGCCTCTAATGTGTCCAACCCCTTAATAATCTTATACGTTTCGATAAGATCTCCTCTCATCCTTCTAAATTCCAGTGTATACAAGCCTAGTCGCTCCAGTCTTTCAACATATGATAGTCCCGCCATTCCGGGAATTAACCTAGTAAACATACGCTGCACGCCCTCAATAGCAAGAATATCCTTCCTCAAATTTGGAGACCAAAACTGCACACAGTACTCCAGGTGCGGTCTCACTAGGGCCCTGTACAACTGCAGAAGGACCTCTTTGCTCCTATACTCAACTCCTCTTGTTATGAAGGCCAACATTCCATTGGCTTTCTTCACTGCCTGCTGTACCTGCATGCTTCCTTTTAGTGACTGATGCACTAGGACACCCAGATCTCGTTGTACGTCCCCTGTTCCTAACTTGACACAATTCAGATAATACTCTGCCTTACTATTCTTACCACCAAAGTGGATAACCTCACACTTGTCCACATTAAACTGCATCTGCCATGCATCCGCCCACTCACACAACCTGTCCAAGTCACCCTGCAACCTCATAGCATCTTCCTCACAGTTCACACCACCACCCAGCTTTGTATCATCTGCAAATTTGCTAATGGTACTTTTAATCCCTTCATCCAAGTAACATGGAGTAACTCAGCGGGTCAGGCAGCATCTCTGGAGAACACGGATAGGTGACGTCTCGGGCTGGAACTCTTCCGGGCAGCACGGTGGGTGCAGAGGTAGAGTTGCTGCGTTATAGCGCCAGAGACCCGGGTTCGATCCTGACTGCGGGTGTTGTCTGTACGGAGTTTGTACGTACGTACAACCGCCGTGACCTGCGTGGGATTTCTCTGAGAGCTCCAGTCTCCTCCCACTTTAAAAGACGTACAGGTTTGTAGGCTAATTGGCTTTGGTAAAATTCTGAATTGTCACTAGTGTGTGTAGGATAGTGTTAGTGAGCGGGGATCACTGGTCGGCATGACCTTGATGTGAACGGGCTGTTTCCGCTCTGTATTTCTAAACTAATCAAAATTAAACTTCAGACCATTCTGTAGAAGGATCCTGACCCAAAACCTCACGTTCTCCAGAGATGCTGCCTGACCTGCTGAGTTACTCCAGCACTTTGTGTATTTTTTTTCCCATTACTTTTTAACTTGGAATGAATTTCTACAGCAAAGTTTTTTTTCTTCCAGTTGATGTGCGAACTGGGGAACAACACGATGAATCATATTTACGAGGGGAAGTGTGAAGAGCAGGGACTGAAGAAACCGCAGCCAAACAGCACAAGGTCAGTCAGTCAGTCAGTCAGTCAGTCAGCGGCTGCCGCTCACTAACGCTGCTCGGTCCCGGGGCATGTGGGTTTACCACGGCAGCTTCCTTGCCCAAAGGGCTTTGCCTGCTGTGGCTGAAACTCAATCCATCTGTCAGCCCTGGGGGATAATGCACATTCTTGTAGCCCTTGGCTGCTGCCAGAATTGTCCCAATCCATCTTCCACTCTTGTTGAGTTACCACCACTCCCCTCGTTCTTGTGACAAAGGTTTTGCCAGAAGCAATAAGGCAATAAAGTACAGGAAAATAACTGCAGATGCTGGTACAAATCGAAGGTATTTATTCACAAAATGCTGCAGTAACTCAGCAGGTCAGGCAGCATCTCAGGAGAGAAGGAATGGGTGACGTTTCGGGTCGAGACCCTTCTTCAGACTGAAGAATGGGTCGAAATGGGGCCGAAATGTCGCCCATTCCTTCTCTCCTGAGATGCTGCCTGGCCTGCTGAGTTACTGCAGCATTTTGTGAATAAAGGCAATAAAGTACTGTGAGCAAAATAAAGTACTGTCCAAAACCTTGCAGGCAGCAGAAGGAAGCTTGGATCAAAGCCAAATACGTGGAGAAGAAGTTCCTGAAGAAGCTGCCGACGGCCGAGGCCATCATGGACGCCGAGCGTAAACCGCGGCGCTGGAGCGTCAAGAAGTGCCGGCGGCACAACAGCTCCACCAAAGCCCCGGTGGCCCGGCGACGGTATCGGCACGACCCCGGCAACATGTCACCGGCAACCTTCGCCGCCGGTGAGAGAGAGACAGCCTTCCGTTTCACCGCCTTACATTCTGGCATCTGGTGGCGGGCGGGCGGGCGGGTGGGTGGGTGGGTGAGCGGGTTAGATGCGTGAGTGGGTGGGTGAGTGGGTTGGATGGGTGAGTGGGTGGGTGGGTGAGTGAGCGGGTGGGTGGGTGAGCGGGTGGGTGGGTGAGTGAGCGGGTGAGTGGGTTGGATGGGTGAGTGGGTGGGTGGGTGAGTGAGCGGGTGAGTGGGTTGGATGGGTGAGTGGGTGGGTGGGTGAGTGAGCGGGTGGGTGGGTGGGTGAGCGGGTGGGTGGGTGAGTGAGCGGGTGGGTGGGTGGGTGGGTGAGCGGGTGGGTGGGTGAGTGAGCGGGTGGGTGGGTTGGAAGGGTGAGTGGGTGGGTGAGTGGGTGGGTGGGTGAGCGGGTGGGTGGGTGAGTGAGCGGGTGGGTGGGTGGGTGAGCGGGTGGGTGGGTGGGTGAGTGAGCGGGTGGGTGGGTGAGGGGGTTGGATGGGTGAGTGGGTGGGGGGGTGAGTGGGCGGGTGGGGTGAGGGGGTGGGGTGAGAGGGTTGGATGGGTGAGCGAGTTGGGGGGGGTGGGTGGGTGGGTGTAGTGAGTGGGTGGGTGTGAGGGTGGGTGGGTGAGAGAGTGGGTGGGTGAGTGGGTGGGTGTGAGGGTGAGTGGGTGGGTGTGAGGGTGGGTGGGTGAGTGTGTGGGCGGGTGGGTGGGGTGAGGGGGTTGGATGGGTGGGCGAGTGGGGGGGTGGGTGGGTGGGTGTAGTGAGTGGGTGGGTGAGTGGGTGGGCGAGTGGGTGGGCGGATCTGAACCTGCTGGGTGGAAAGTGTTGGTTTGAGAGAGGCAAAGAGCACCAAAACTGGCCCTTCAGCACAACTAAGGCTTGGGATTAATATTGTGTAGGAAAGAACTGCAGATGCTGGTTTAAATCTAAGATACACACAAAAATGCTGGAGTAATTCAGCGAGACAGGCAGCATCTCTGGAGAGAAGGAATGGGTGATGTTTCGGGTCGCGACCCATTCCCTCTCTCCAGAGATGCTGCCTGTCCCGCTGAGTTACTCCAGCATTTTTGTGTCTATCTTGGGTTTAGCACTGTCCTGCGTACCGAGGTACAGTGAAGAGCTTCAGGTTAGAGATACAGCGTGGAAACAGGCCCTTCTGCCCACTGACTCCACGCTGACTAGCGATCACCCGCACACTAGTTTCATTCTGCACAGAAGGGGAGATTTACAGAAGCCAATTAAACCACAAACCTGCACATCTTTGGGGATGTGGGAGGAAACCGAAGCACCCGGAGGAAACCCACACGATCACAGGGAGAACGTGCAAACTCCGTACAGACAGCACCCGTAGTCAGGATCAAACTGTCTCCTTGTCCATCTAAGATCGTCCCATTTGCTTGCGTTGTTCACTTCAGTGGGAAGGAATCAAAAGGCAAACTGCTACGTAAAGGGAGAGTTGAGAACACAGAGGGATCTAGATGTTCTTATTCATTAAACACAAAACATTAGCATCCTTGTGCAGCAGATAATTATGGGGAATACATTGGTATTAGGGGTTACACACACGCCCATCCATGGAGGAGCGGTGGGCCACGTTAGTTTAGTTTAGAGATACAGCGTGGAACCAGGCCCTGTGAGTCCGCACCGACCAGCGATCTCCGTACACTTGCACTGTCCTATGCACTAGGGACAATTTACGATCTTTACCAAAGCCAATTAACCTACAAACCCGCACGTCTTTGGAGTGTGGGAGGAAACCGGAGCACCCGGAGAAAACCCACGTGGGTCACGGGGAGAGCGTACAAAGTCTGTACAGACAGCGCCCGCAGTCGGGATCGAACCTGGGTCTCTGGCGCCGTGAGGCAGCAGCTCTACCCGCTGCGCCACCGTGCTGTCCTCAGGGGGACAGAGACGAGCAACGTTGCTTTGTACCCCCGTTGCCTCTCCGTCCTGGCTAACTGTTGCTCTCCTTCCCGTCCCGTCCCCTCGACAAACACAGCGGCCGCGCTGGAGAAGAAATTCCGCAGGGATTCGCTGTTCTGCCCCGACGAGCTCGACTCGCTGTTTTCCTACTTCGACACGACGGCAGGACCACGCAGTAAGTCTCCCCTCGTGCTCTGCCCCCCCCCCCCCCCCCTCGCGCTGGTCCCGGGCAGTAAGTCTCCCCTCGTGCTCTGCCCCCCCCCCTCGCGCTGGTCCCGGGCAGTAAGTCTCCCCTCATGCTCTCCCCCCCCCCCCCCCCCCCCCTCGCGCTGGCCCCGGGCAGAGAACACACTGGCCCCCAACCTACACCAGGAGCCACGTTCCCACAGCACACTCTGCACGGACCTTCACTGCTGTCAGAGGGACCATGAATCCCAGTCAATGTAGGATCCACATAGATGCTGCTTGATGGTCAGTGCTGACCAAGTGGGCTGGTGTCGCTGCACCTTAATGTGGAACAGTACAGGAGCAGGCCCTTCGGCCCACAATGTCTGTGCTGAACACGATGCGTAATCTCCTCCGCCGGCATGTGATCCATATCCCTCCATATCCATATGGGTCCCCTCCGTATACATGTGCCCCTCAAATGCGACTATCGCGTCTGCCTCCACCAAAGATACTACAGGAACAAGATAGACCACTCGACCCTCAAAACTGTAGTACGTCATGACGCCATTTTAGTAGGCAGAAACTTGCAGAAACATTTAAAAAGAAAAATAACAAGAATTGATAGATGAGATATATTCTGCATTTTAATGGTATCATCACACATACTGTTCCCCCACAACACTGATTACACTGCGAGAGGCAGAGCGAACGGCGGGTTTTGCTTACTAAAATGGCTCCTTTGCGTACTGCACTTCAGTATAGGCCATTTCGACGGAGTGGTCCATCTCGTTCCTCTAGTATCTTTGACCACCACCCCTGGAAGTTCCATGCATTCCCCATTGTGTGTGTGTGTGTGTGTGCGCGCGTGCGTGTGTGCGTGTGTGTCTGTGTGTGTGTGTGTGTCCGTCTGTGTGTGTTTGTTTGTGTGTGCGCGCGCGTGTGTGTGTTTGTGTTTGTTTGTGTGTGTCTGTCTGTGTGTGTATGCGTGCGTGCGTGTGTGCATGCGTGTGTGTGCATGCGTGTGTGTGTGTATGCGTGCATGTGTGTGTGTGTAAAACCTACCGCACACATCTCCTTTAATCTTTGCCGCGTTCACCTTAAAGCTACGATGCCTCTAATCTTTGGGTGAAAAAGACACGTCTACTCCCGGCGCCATCTTTGCCTCTGGTGCCAGCATCTTCTACCAGGAGTGCGGCCAGGCTCCGACACTCCCCCCGCGGTGCTGTCCCGTTCAGCGTGGCCAGTGGGCGGGTGTTGACCGTGTCCTGTTCTCTCCCTGCAGGCCCGGCTGGTCTGAGCAGCGACAGTGGGCTGGGCGGCAGCACCGACGGCAGCACCGACATCCTGGTGTTCGGCACGGTGGTGGACCGCGTTACTGAGGAAGGTCAGTCCCCTTGCCCGTCTCTCTGCGCCCCCGTACAACACGCGCTCCTTCTGATTACCAAAAAATAAATATAATCCGTTGTTTACAATTAAAATGTGTGCCGCTCAAAGACAAGACCAACAAAACCCACCAAACTAAAACAAATATTCTTAAATACCAAATGTAATGAACTGACGGTGGCACAGTGGCGCAGCGGTAGAGTTGCTGCCTTAGAGCGCCAGAGACCCAGGTTAGAACCTGACTAACGGGCGCTGTCTGTACGGAGTTTGTACGTTTCCCCGTGACCGCGTGGGTTTTCTCCGAGATCTTCGGTTTCCTCCCACACTCCAAAGACGTACAGGTTTGTAGATTAATTGGCTTTTTGAGGCGGACTGATTGTAGTAGTTTAGTTTAGTTTCGAGATACAGCGTGGAAACAGGCCCTTCGGCCCACTTAGTCCGTGCCAACCAGCGATCCCCGCACAATAACATTATCCTACACACACTAGGGACAATTTTACATTTATACCAAGCCAATCAACCTACAAACCTGTACGTCCGGAGTGCGGGAGGAAACCAAAGATCTCGGAGAAAACCCACGCAGGTCACGGGGAGAACGTACATACTCCGTACAGACAGCACCCGTAGTCGGGATGGAACCCGGGTCTCTGCCGCTGTGAGGCAGCAACTCTACCGCTGTGCCACAAGGTGGGGAGTAAGGGAGTAAGTGGGGAGAGAGCCAGAGCGGTGCCGAGGATGCTGACTGTAGCTTTCCCTGTCGACAGTGGGCGAGGTCTCGGAGGAGTCGAGCGGCGAGGTGGAGATCGAACCGGAGGCTTCGGACTCGGAGGATGTGCGTGAGCTGCACCCCGGGATGCTGGTGTACAAGGCAGCTCAGGCCCGCAACCTGGCAGTCATGGCCCAGGCCCTGGCCCACGGAGCCAACGTCAACTGGGTCAACGACGAAGACGAGAACAAGACGCCACTGATCCAGGCGGTCATTGGGGTGGGTTTGTGCATTCCCTCCCTCCCTCTCTCACAACGAGTCTGCCAGCTCGTTCCCTCCCTCCCTCCCTCTCTCACAACGAGTCTGCCAGCTCGTTCCCTCCCTCCCTCCCTCCCTCTCTCACAACGAGTCTGCCAGCTCGTTCCCTCCCTCCCTCTCTCTCTCACAACGAGTCTGCCAGCTCGTTCCCTCCGTCTCTCACAACTAGTCTGCCAGCTCATTGCACCGTTCGAGAACTGTTTTGATTCGTTTATTATCGTCATGTGTGCCGAGATACAGTGAAAAACGTTTGTGTGCCACCCAGTCAAAGACTACACATGGTACATCAAGCCATCCACGGTACACAGATAACGATTAAGGATACAACATTTAGTGCCATGATATCATGTATCTGTACACTGTGGACGGCTCGATTGTAATCAGGTATTGTCTTTCTGCTGACTGGTTGGCACGCAACAAACGCTTTTCTCAGTACCTCGGTGTACATGTGACAATAAACTGAACTAAACGAGATAACATTGAATTCTAGGATGCCTCAGGCAGCATCTGTGGAGGGACTGGACAGACAGGCGATGTTCTGGGTCGGGACCCCTCTTCAGAATGATGGGGTCGGGGAGAGAAAGCTGGAAAAGAGAGGTAGGGGTGGAACAAAGTGACAGGTGGGTATAGGTGAAGGAAGTTTAGACTGGGAGTTTGGTGCAGAAAATGACAAAGGCCAGTGAAAGGGTGTCAGATAAGGAGAGGAGAGCAGGAGAGAACTGTAAAGCAGGAAGGAGGGACATGGATGGAAGGTGAGGGTTTCAGTATAAGAGTAAAGAGGTCCTTCTGCAGTTGTACAGGGCCCTGGTACGACCACATCTGGAGTATTGTGTACAGTTTTGGTCTCCTAATTTGAGGATGGACATCCTTGTAATTGAGGCAGTGCAGCGTAGGTTCACGAGATTGATCCCTGGGATGGCGGGGCTGTCATACGAGGAAAGATTGAAAAGACTAGGCTTGTGTTCACTGGAGTTTAGCAGGATGAGAGGGGATCTTATAGTGACGTATAAAATTATAAAAGGACTGGACAAGCTTGATGCAGGAAAAATGTTCCCAATGTTGGGGGAGTCCAGGGGCCACAGTCTTAGAATAAAGGGGAGGCCATTTAAAACTGAGGCGAGAAGGAACTTTCAGACACTGTAACACTGAGGGGATGTCATCGCCAAATGAGAATGGCGTGAAACGTGGAGGAGAGTTTGCTGCTCTTCACACAGACAGGAGGATTTCCTGGGATGGAGAGGGACTGTCCAGGAATGGTTTTGCAACCTGTGAGCTCGGAGTCTTTTTGGGGGGTGGGGCGAGGGGCTTTTAGCTTTAAACTTGTAACTTTGTAAAGTCAGTTGATAAATGAACAGGCCAGTGTAAATAGCTCTTTATTGTGTAGATGAGTGTTAGTGGCAGGTGGGGTGTGATTGAGAAAGTGGGGACAATATGATTCGTTGAGGATTAATGTAAGTGGGTGCTTGATTGCCAGTGTGGACTAGATGGACTGAAGGACCTGTTTCTGTAGGGAATAAACTGCAGTCGCTGGTTTAAATTGAAGGTAGACACAAAATGCTGGAGTTATTCAGCGGGTCAGGCAGCATCTCGGGAGAGAAGGAATGGGTGACGTTTCGGTTCGAGTCCTTTCTTCAGACTCCTTTTCCTGTGTTGTGTGACCCTTGCTCCGTCTCAAAACTCTTTCCTCTCATTCTTTGCACGATAATTGTTGTTGCATTGTCATCGTTCCTTGGCAAGCGGGTCCTTTGGTTACTCCATCTTTTTGTGACTATCTTCGCGTGTAAGCCAGCATCTGCAGCTCCTCCTCACGCATCCTTTATCAGATGTGTTTTGTCTTCATCAGGGATCACTCGTCACCTGCGAGTTTCTGCTGCAGAACGGGGCCGATGTAAATCAGAAAGACATCCGAGAGCGTGGCCCAATTCACCACGCCACCTACCTGGGTCACACTGGGTAAGGACCGGTTTACTCATCTCTCTCAGGGCGCCAGTAATTTGGAGAGCAGCAAAAATCTTCTGTCAGACATTTAATCCAGGCCTTTTGTGTGGTGTGTGTTTGTCGTTTGCCCTGAAGAGGAGCCATAAATGAATGAATGCCATTGGTATTAAGGGACCTCCAATCCCTCCTCTTACCCCCAAGCATTGTTGAACCTCCAACCTTGTCTAGAAACAAGAGGAGGCCATTTGGCCCTTCGAGCCAGCACCGCCATTCATTGTGATCATGGCTGATCATCCACAATCAGTAAACTGTGCCTGCCTTCTCCCCATATCCCTTGATTCCACTAACCCCTAGAGCTCTATCTAACGCTCTTTTAAATTCAACCAGTGAATTGGCCTCCACTGCCCTCTGTGACAGAGAATTCCACAAATTCACAACTCTCTGGGTGGAAAAGTTCCTTCTCACCTCAGTTTTAAATGGCCTCATCTTTATTCATAGACTGTGGTCCCTGGTTCTGGACTCCCCCAACATTGGGAACATTTTTCCTGCATCTAGCTTGTCCAGTCCTTTTATAATTTTATACGTTTCTATAAGATCCCCTCTCATCCTTCTAAACTCCAGTGAATACAAGCCCAGTCTTTCCAATCTTTCCTCATATGACAGTCCCGCCATCCCGGGGATTAACCTTGCGAACCTCCGTTGCACTGCCTCAATAGCAAGGACGTCCTTCCTCAAATTGGGAGACCAAAACTGCACACAATACTCCACATTGTGGTCTCACCAGGGCCCTGTACATCTTTTAGTTTTAGAGATCCAGTATGCTAACCTCCTATCACCCGTACAGTGTTATCCCACTTTCAATTTCCCACTGGCAATTTACAGGGACCACTAACTCACAAACTCACATCTTCCTGGGATGCACAGGAGCAGGCTCTTCGGCCCACAATGTCCGTGCTGGATGTGATGCCAGGTTAAACTCATCTCCTCCATCTGCAGCACCTGATCCATATTTCCCCATTCCCTGCACATCCATGTGGCCGTCTAAAGGCCACTTACACACCACTGTTGTATCTTCCTCCACTGCCACCCCCCGGCAGCATATCCCAGTCACCCACCACTCTGTGTGAACATAAACTTGCCCCGCACATCTTCTTTAAACTTTGCCCCTCTCACCTTAAAGCTGTGCCCGCTAGACTTGGATGTTTCCACCTTGGGGAACAAAAGGTTCTGTCTACTTGACGTATGCTTTTCATAATTTTGTATATATCAGCCTAATGATGTATATCTCCCTGCCACTTGCAAATGGACAGCTGTGCAGTAAACTCACTGGCTCCAACAACAACGTTCAATCATTCAAGACAGCGTGGAGCCATTGGCAAAACACACATCATTGGCTGGAGCAACTCAGTGAGCCAGGCAGCATCTGTGGAGGGTAATGGACAGGTGATGTTTTGGTTCAGTTTGAAGAAGGGTGGCTGACCTGAAACATTGTCTGTACATTCCTTCCACAGATGCTGCCTGGCCCGCCGAGTTTCTCCAGCACTGTGCCTTTTGCTCCAGTGGAGGACTAGTGTGGTCAACTAATCTAAGTTTCAGACGTGGAGCTTGAAGTGCACACAGTTGGAATGGAATACTTTGTTGTCACGTGACAAGGCACAGTCAAATTCTTTGCTGCGTAGCCACTATGAACAAGCAGCGGCCAACGACGGTGCTGGCAAAGTTACAAAGCCCGCCACCATGGAGGCATGAAGTGGGGCGTCGACAGCGGTGAGGCCTCTGCAGCGGTGGAGCCACGTGACGATGGGGCCTCGGCGGTGGTGAAGCCACGCAACGGCGGTGATGCCTCGTGACGATGGGGCCTCGGGGGCGGTGAAGCCCACGTCAAGCTCCACGTCTGAAACTTAGATCAGTTGACCACACTAGTCCTCCACTGGAGCAAAAGGCACAGTCGCCGAGAGTGTGGAGGAAAACCATGAGGGGGAGGGGAAGAACAATGGACAATAAGGAGTGGGGGAGAACAGGACAATGGGGACCCGGCATGGGGGACATGATGTGGGGGACCCGCTGTGGGGGTGGGGGGAAGAACAAGAGGAGGAGCCGGCGTGCTACATAACTTTGCCAGCGCTGTAGGTGGCTGCTATTTCTCTACATCGGGCAAGCAAAGGATCTCACTGTGCCTCGTCACATGTGACAATAAAGTATTCCACTCCATTCCCTCCCAGGCCTGGTCCTCCATTTTTCTTCCCCATCATTTAATTGCAGATCTAGTTCAGGGTCCTGAACCGAAATGTCACCGGTCCATATTTTCCAGAGATGCTCTCCTGACCTGCTGAGTGACTCCAGCACTCTGTATCTCTCTCGGGAGTACTGCCCACTTGGTTAGCCAACGTTCACAGCGGCACACCTGGCACCACTCAGCGTGTGGGACACAAACTAGTGCCTGGCACTAATGGCATCGTCACTTTGGGCTGGGTTCGTGCTTGCTCCCCAGGTTTCTCAGGTGTTGCAGTGTTTCCCAAACCCCAAAGTCAATTTGAGATGATGCCTCGGCTCTGTGAAGCGTTAGGTGGCGTGCCGGGCACTTGGAGCGTGTGAGTGAGTGTGTAAGGTGCAGTGTGATGTTAGAGAGGGTTGACGTGAAGCAAACGTGTTCTCACTTTATGCCGACCCGTTGCAGCCAGGTGTGCCTCTTCCTCAAGCGGGGTGCCAACCAGAACGCTGTGGACAATGACGGGCAGGATCCACTCAGCATCGCGGTGCAGGCGGCCAACGCCGACATCGTCACTCTGTAAGCTTCATCATAACACATCGTCACTCTGTAAACTTCATCTAAACACCATCATTCTGTAAGCTTCATCTAAACACCATCACTCTGTAAGCTTCATCTAAACACATCGTCACTCTGTAAGCTTCATCACTCTGTAAGCTTCATTATAACACATCGTCACTCTGTTAGCTTCATCATAACACATCGTCACTCTGTAAACTTCATCATAACACTCACATCGTCACTCTGTAAGCTTCATTATAACACATCGTCACTTTGTAAACTTCATCATAACACATCGTCACTCTGTAAGCTTCATCTAAACACCGTCACTCTGTAAGCTTCATCTAAACGCTGGCATCACCACTCTGTAGGCTTCATCTGCCCATCTGAACGCCACTTAAACACCACTGCTATGTCTGCCTCCACCCCCCTGGCAGCACGTTCCTGTTCCCTCTCTCGCTTGCCCCCCCTCTCGCCCGTTGCCCCTGCCCCGAGCTATACTGGCGGTAATGTGTTGAGGGATTACTAATCCTCGCTCTCTCTCCCTCCCCCTCCCCCTCCTCTCCCAGGCTGCGACTGGCAAGGATGAACGAGGAGATGCGCGAGACGGAAGGCCCGTTTGGACAGCCAGGTCAATATCCCAGCAGCAGTCCTACCGAGCTCCAGTACAGGAAGTGCATTCAGGAGTTTATCAGTCTCAAGATAGACGAGTGTTAGGGGGGCCGTCCCCAGCGGGGCTTTCTCCACAGTGTGCGTTTCTCATGGGTGGTGTCCGGGCCAATGGGCCATTTGTCCCATGACCGTGTCCACTGGTGTTGGTGGTGAAAGAGGAGAAGGTACAGTGCTCGCCTTTGGTGTTGTGTGAACAGATAACTAGCCTTCACCAGTTCCCAGTTTTACTGTGCGACCTCTGTAAAGCTGGGAATTTAGTAGCTGTGAAACATTTCGCCCGGTTGTGAACGAGTTAGTGACAGGGCATCCCTTATCTCCGTCAGTGAACTGCTTCACCTGCACATCGCTGCTCCACAAGGACCAGCAGGGTGTGGGGTCTTCACTCAAATGTCTCAACTCCTCCACCTGTGCAAGTCAACCAGGTTCACTTGCCCCTCCTTCCTTCCTTCCCCCCCTCCCTCCCTCCCTCGCCCTCCCTCCCCCCCTCCCTCCCTCGCCCCCTCCCTCCCCCCTCCCTCCCCCCCTCCCTCTCCCCCCTCGCCCCCTCCCTCCCCCAGTTTATGGGGGTGTGACTTCTTGAAACAAACCTCAAATATATAATTACAGCCCCAGCTATATGTGAAACCAAGTTCTTGTGGACCACTGACTTGTGCAGCTGAATAGCGTGAATGTTCTCAAACTAGTTATAGATCTTATGTTTATTACCAAGGACTGATCGCCTCGAAGGGCCTGATTTGGTTTTAAAAGTCGCTCCCACCCTCCCCAATTTTAAAAGTAGTTAATCTTGGTTTTGTTTGGTCGATCCATGGCAGGCTTGGCCCGATGGACCCTTGGCTGGTCGGAGGGGGTCACCAGTTGTGGCCACGACAGGCAGCTTTGCCCTCTGCAGCGTCGCCAGTATTTCAGAGAAGTGTCTGTCGGGGTAGCCCAAGGAAGAGCTGAATGCAAGCTTCCTACGGCACGCTCTAGCTGGTGGAAGTCGTCAAGGGCTCACCCCAACATTGTAGCTTTCCGAGCTGAGGGCAGGAGAAATACTCGGGAAGCATTAGAGAAATCTTATTTTTAAAAATCAAAGGTGATGGGAGATTAATGGAGAATTCACAGTCGCCAACTGTATCTAAACAGAAAAAAAATCCCAAGGTCAGGAGCGGGGATGGACACAAATAGCTGGAGTAGCTCAGCGGGTTAGGCCAGTGGGGTTTGCTGTCTGACCTGCTGAGTTACTCCAGCTTCAAGCGACTACCTTTGGTCTGCAGTTCCTTCCTACACACACAGGTCCGGAATGGAGATTTTAATTTAACGACACAAGGTACTGCAGATGCTGGTTTACACAAAAAAGTGCTGGAGTAACTCACAAAAAAGTAAAGTGCTGGAGTAACACAGCGGGCCAGGTCAGGCAGCATCTCTGGGGGACACGGATAGGTGACGTTTCAGGTCGAGCAGGAACAGGGTACTGATTGTGAATGATCAGCCATGATCACATTGAATGGCAGTGCTGGCTCAAGGGGCAGAATGGCCCACTCTTGCATCTATTGACCCCAATGTCTGTCCATGTCTGTCAGAGTTGCTGCCTGACCTGCTGAGCTTTTTGTTTTGTAAATCAGCATTTGACATTCCATGCATCTCTGAAGAAGAAGGCAGAATCAACAGGCTTACTTGTTTCAAAATGAAGGCTGTTCACAAGTCACCAAATGTAAGGTGAAAAACCTTCTCCGCTTTCACCAGCAATGCAACGCCAGTGTACAGGCCTGATACATGCGGCACTGCTGGGTTCAGAAACATGCACCGCAGTGCCAGCACTTGGCTGCATTGGTGCTGCAGAATCCGTTACCTTGGTCACGGAGGTAGAATGCATCCTGGCACATTAGGAAGATTTAGCAGTGCAAGTGTGCTCAGCGAAATGTCCTCCACACGGCTTAACTTAATAACATCAGCAGTTTATGAATAGCTATTTTAAACTGCCCATTGAATTACTATTGAATAACTTGAAGTAGGAACTAAATATGACTTTATATGATATTCAGCTTTTCTATGACGTACCTGTGGATATGCAGAGTGAGGAGGTGTTGAGCCATATGAACCTAAATCATTCAAACATTTCTTTATTGAGATGCTGCATCTGGTAACCAGGGGCTGAGCAGCCCAGAGAGCTTGATGGTTTTCTGTAACTCAGTTCCGTGGTGACGCTGAGCTTACGTACGTTTGGATGGTGATTTATTAATGACAGACCAGCTAACCTTGTCCAAGAATAGGACTGTCTCTGGCTTGGTGCCTGTACAGTAGGTGTTGTGTGTAGATGATGTGTTAATGCTTGGTTTTCTTTAAACAGCTGGTTACAAGTCTTTCTCAAATCAACAACAACAAAAAAATCACACATTTTTGGGGGGGTGGGGGGGTCGGGGTAAGTTCTGTAAATATTTAAAAAGGAGTTTTTGTTCTGGTTGGGACAATTTATTTAAAAATGAAATAGAGTATGAATTAGATTATTATATGTATAAAGCAACTCAGTGCACTTTTCCTACCTTACAGTATTGTTTTCTGTTACACTTTGTGAATTCTCTCAACAAGTGGAAGTATTGTTTTAAGTGTTTATTTATAATGAATTGCCCAGAGGAGTTGTGCAATGAAAAAGAAACCAATGCAGGTAAACTGTGTTTATTGTTGGAGACGTGTTTTTCTTTTGTAACACCATAAGAGTGTATTTTTTTAAATTGACACTTTGTTTTGTATTGGCACAGTGCAGACATAACGTCTGAGCTTGTAGTTAGTGTGACACACCTGTGCGGATTTTTATTGCGTTGTTTGGCGTTGATCACTAGAGCACACGGCAAGTTCTTAATAGATCAGTTTTATTACATTTATTTTGAAAGCTGCTTGATTTTGCAACAAAGCCTCGGAATACCCAGGATACCACCAGGTACAATTTTAAAAAGAAAAAAAAAAAAAAAATCTTCAATTGAAATTCTGTCTTGTAATTTACACGAAACAGTTTTTAAACTGGTTTGTCATATCTCCAAATCAAGTCGAGGCATAGCATTGTTTCATAGTCTAATGCGAGAGGCTTACAAAGCTGGTAAATAAAGTGTGTCTTTGGGCGAAAAAGGGAACAATAAAACACTAATGTTTAAACGTGTCTGAAGAGGGTCTCGACCCAAAACGTCACCCATTCCTTCTCTCCAGAGATGCTGCCTGACCCGCGGAGTTACTCCAGCATTCTGTGTCTACTAACGTTTAAACACCCCATTCCTTTCCAGAACTCAGTGCGTTTGCCGTTCTGTGTCTAGTCAGCAGGGTGAGAAGGCCCAGACCTAGAATAGAACCGAACAGGAACAGTCTCCTTGGGCCATGCCGAATGTCATCCCAAGTAAAACCAATCTCTTCTGCCCCCATGTGATT
This sequence comes from Rhinoraja longicauda, assembly GCF_053455715.1. NCBI lineage: Eukaryota > Metazoa > Chordata > Chondrichthyes > Rajiformes > Arhynchobatidae > Rhinoraja > Rhinoraja longicauda. The sequence continues at coordinate 24,977,404 of NC_135982.1, read as the reverse complement.
CATTCCCAGCATGCCCATCCAAAAGCCTCCAGCTGCCACTGTCATATTTATCTCCACCAACGTGTTCTAGGCACCCACCACCCTCAAAAGAAACCTGCCCTGAGCATCCTTTAAACTTAGTCCCCTTCACCCTAATGCCATGCCCTCTAATCCTTGACATTTCCACTCTGGGAAAAAGGTTCTGACAAGTCTACCTTATCTATGGCTCAATGTTATGTGTTTCTACCAGGTCTCCCTCAACCTCTGATGCTCCAGAGAAAACAACCCTAGTTTCCCTTTTCCATGACTTTCAGTCTGAAGAAGGGTCTCGACCCGAAACGTTACCCATTCCTTCTCTCCAGCGATGTTGCCTGTCCCACTGAGTTACTCCAGCATTTTGTGTCTATCCTAGTTTATCGAACCTCCCTTGTAGCTGAAACCCTCCATTCCAGGCAGCATCCTAGTAAATTTAATTTACACCCTCTGCAAATACTCCACATCCTGTAACCGGGTGACCAGAAGCTGATGTCGTTAGGATGCCTCAGTATCTCTAGCACAAACAGAAGAAAGAGCAAACGTTCACCACACACCCCTCCCTTCCCAGGACCTCACCACAGAGGGCTCTCTGCTTCTGCACCACACTGCATTGCAGGCATCCATGTCCCTTTACCAGGTGTAGACGCTAGCAAGAGACTTTGATTCAACAAAGTACTTCCACAGATATTGATTCTCACTCAGGACTGTTCAATGGCTCGGCCCACATTGAGACACTGGTCTCCATATCTTGGATTTATGTGGTTTACCAAGTCTTCCGACTGGAGAAATTGAAGCAGGATTGGACCGGGGGCTCGTGGAGCCTGCTTTGCCTTTCAATATTCTTGTCAGTCCTGGTCCCAAGTCTACCGGTCTGATTCCCTCGTGGTCCTCGAGTTCAGCCTTGAGCAGAGAGTTCAGCGGCTCCTCGCCCTTGCACGTGGCTGGTCGTTTGAAACATATAAGATAATTAGGGGATTGGACACATTAGAGGCAGATAACATGTTCCCAGTGTTGGGGGAGTCCAGAACAAGGGGCCACAGTTTAAGAATAAGGGGTAGGCCATTTAGAACGGAGATGAGGAAGAACTTTTTCAGTCAGAGGGTGGTGAAGGTGTGGAATTCTCTGCCTCAGAAGGCAGTGGAGGCCAGTTCGTTGGATGCTTTCAAGAGAGAGCTGGATAGAGCTCTTAAGGATAGCGGAGTGAGGGGGTATGGGGAGAAGGCAGGAACGGGGTACTGATTGAGAGTGATCAGCCATGATCGCATTGAATGGCGGTGCTGGCTCGAAGGGCTGAATGGCCTACTCCTGCACCTATTGTCTATTGTCTATTGTTTACCTCACAGACACTCTCCAACACTAACACCATCTCTAGAGTTCCTTAACATCCAAAGATGAAGTCGGGGAAGTTGAAGCAAGTACAATAACATTTAGTTGACATTTGGACAGGTACACGAATGGGACAAGGTTAGAGGGATATGGGCCCTACACAGGCAAATGGGACTAGCGTAGATGGGGCAGCATGGACGAGTTGGGCCAAAGGGACTGTGTCCGTATTATATGACTATAAACCCTATCAAGCCTCTCCACTGTCCTCTTGGTTAGAGAATCAACCATTCATTATTTCAGGCAGAGTAAATTTTATCAATTTAATTCTGAATGGCAGACCCGTTTCTTGCAGACTGAGCCCAGGGTTAGATACCCCAGCCTGGGGTATATCCCCCCTGCACCCACCCTCTATTGCCATGGGAGAAATGGGTTTGTGTGTGAGATTGCCTCTTTCCAAACAACACACATGATATGGGCTCAATCTACTGACACTCTTCTGAAACAAAGGCATCGCATGGCTCCCTGATCCCCTACAATTCATCAAATTCATCTGGTAAACCTTCATTGTCCATAAAGTGCGGCTTTGTTGAGTTGGAAACCAGATCTACTTAGAACAATACCGCAAAGAAACAGGCCCTTTGGCACCCGAGCCAAGCATGATGCCAAGATAAACTATCCTCATCTGTCTGCAGACGATACAAAGACATCCCTATCCATGTGCCTCTTAAATGCTGCCATCTGTACAAAACAGTCCAGTTGTGTTCCCACCATACCATTGAATATACACTCACTCGGCTCCCACAGGACTTTGGAGTTCTAAGGATTTTCCAGTTAAAATAACTTTCTCCAACTCGATCCTTAACGGCTGCCTCGTCAGCCCCGAGACCGTGCCTCACCCGGTAATCAGGCGACTGGAACGGCACATCACCTCTGTGGGGGGAGAGGTCACTGTTAGAGTGCCTCAGTATCTCCAGCACAAACAGAAGAATGAGCAGACATTAACCACATACCCCTTCCCACACTCGCCAGCCTCTGGAACCGTCCCTCAGTATCTGACACAAATCATCCTGGACATTTCAATGAGGTAGCCTTTCTCAGTATAAATGTCAGAGGTTATGGGGACAAGGCAGGAGAATGGGGTTAGGAATGGGAGATAGATCAGCCATGATTGAATGGCGGAGTAGACTTGATGGGCTGAATGGCCTAATTCTGCTCCTATCACTTCTGAACTCCAGTGAGTATTGGCCAACCTCGAAACTTTACACTTTAACTCCCAATATTTTGAAGTTGCCCTTGACTGTGAGCTAATGCCTGCCATTCCTTGATCGAGTTACCTAACAATTACATTCCAGATTTCACCTGCAATGCAAGAGTTTCTTCTTTTCAATATTACCAGGTCTGATCCACAAACTTAGCACAGCGTCATTGAAAGTCTAGATTTGTGCATGAGAGAAAAACCTAGATACCTTCAAGCATATTTTGTAGTGCTGTTTGAGGAAAGATTTAGAATGCAGTGTCCCAAGGCCCCTGGCAAATGAGGAGGTATTTTAAAAACGACGTGTTAGTGGGCAACCAGATAAATTAAAACAGCGACTTTTAAAAACTTTTTCCAATGACATTTACTCTGTTTAGATTGGAGTGTTTTGATTTATCTGTCTGCCAACTAACACATAGTTCCTCCCCCTCTGAATGTGCCACGTCACACACTAATCCAGGTTCCCCAATCAGCCTCGTGAGGGGGCAAACTCATTGCTTCATCAGCCATTGAGGAGGCTTTAGTTTCGTCCCAGCTGTATCACGTTACCTTGCACCGGCCTTGAAGGAGGCAACTAACTGCCAACTCGTGTGGTCAAAAGTAAGCGTGACTGGATATACAACCCCCTGCCTCTGCTCGCATCTTTTCTCCAGAGGAAATTAAACAAACTATTCCCACCATTCTCATAACACTCCCTTAAATTCACTACTTTCTTCAAAACACAAATAGTCATTACCCAGGAAAGGATGTTGTCCATGCAGATGGATCAGCAAGGTCACAGTCTGGTCTACTCACCACACCTCACTGTTATTGGAGCCAGTTTCGGGACTGGGGAGTAACGGGGGGAGGGGAAGGGGGGGGTGGCAGAGAGCCTGATAAAAGGCAGACGGCACCATCTTGCCCAGGACACAGGGGAGCGGTGGGGTGGCGGGAGGAGAGTAATGGGTATGGGGAGACCAAATGGATAGTTAGTAGTCGATGCCAAACCATAATTGGCAAAGTACCACGGCTAACTTTGCGTGTATGTGAGTGTTAGATATCGTTGTAGAAAGTGCAAACCTGCAATTTGAGTAAAAATATTGTGAAAAGTGTGGAATTGCTAATAGGCTGCAAGTCTTGCTGTAAATAAGCTTTGCAACTTAACCCTGTCACTGCCTGCTTTGTCATGAGCCTGTGCATTCTCTATCTGTACTGAATGTTGTACTTGGACACATTCTGGAGCTGTACATCTTTGTACAATTTACACCTGTGTCTGCTTTCTTAATGTCTTTTGAAACACTTAATAAATTCAGTTTGAAACCCTAACATCAAATGGTGCGGCTTCCTTTCGCTGGCTCGTTTACTACAGATTTAATCCTGGCACTTGCTGCCGTGTCTGTTTACTGATATCCTCTTTAGGCAACAATGCATCAGTGTTGAAGTTCGCGGGAGTAATTTCGATGTGAAGAATTTCATCACTTTAGTTTTACGTTGCCCCGTGTTATACACTGTTCACCGCCTCTCCGACCCCTCGCAACCCTTGTGCATGTCAGCCACGGCTCAATCTCCTCGCATGATCGAGAGCCCAGGTCTGCCATTTTAGAACAGGCCCTTCGGCCCACAATGTCCGTGCTGAACAGATGCCAAATTACATAATCTCCTCTGCCTGCACATGAATCCATATCCCTTCAATGCACCTTTCGTATCCACCCCTGCACTACCATTTCATGCAGCACATTTCAGGCTCTGTTTGGAAAATAAAATTGCCCTGCACATCCCCTTTAAACTTTGCCTCTCCCTACTTTAAAGCCTTGCCCTCTCATGTTTGACATTTTCACCCTGAGAAAATGCTTCTGACCATCTATTAATGGCTCTCCTAACATTACATACTTCCATCGAGTCTCCCCTCGTCCTCCGACACTTTCAGCAAAAACAATCCATGTTTGTCCAACCTCTCCTTGTAGCGGGTATCCTCGAATCCAGGCAGCATTCTGGTAAACCTCTTCTGCACCCTCTCCAAAGCCTCCACATCCTTCTTGTAAAGAGGCGACCAGAACTACAGACAATAACCAGAGCCAGTCAAGTGATTTTGGTTTTTGTCACAATGCTGCATTGTGTAGTTCGGGTCTATTTGGATGCAAGATGAAAGCTTGTATCTGGGTGGAAGGTTCCCTTGATAATGAGCAGGGAAATCTGCCGAGCAGCTGTAACAAATCTATTCCTCACACAAAAAAAATATCAGAAAATCATCTGGTGTTACTACAACACCACTACTGGATCACCCGGTCAATAACCATTTTAACTCCCCCGCCCATTCCCATACTGACCTTTCTGTCCTGAGCCTCCATTATTTGGCAGAGTGTGGCCACACGCAAACTGGAGGAACAGCACCTCATATTTCGCGTGGGTAAGCTTACAACCCAGCGGTATCAACGTTGAGTTCGCTAATTTTAGGTAACTTCTACTCTCCCTCTCCCCCTTGTTTCCCCCCTCCTCCCTCACCCCCCCTCCTCCCTCACCCCCCCTCCTCCCTCACCCCCCCTCCTCCCTCACCCCCCCTCCTCCCTCACCCCCCCTCCTCCCTCACCCCACTTCCTCCACTGAAAGTCTGTTAACCAGCTCCACAGTTCACAATGATGTATGTATCCCTCCTGGGATCATTTTGATGAAGAAGGGTCCCGACCTGAAACGTCACCTGATCATTCCCTCCACGGATGCTACCTGACCCATTGAGTTCCCCCGACACTTTACGTTTCGCTACAAATGGTGGACCTTTCCACAAAAACATATTTTCGTGCCCGGCCAAAACATGACCTTTTGGATGACCGTTCACTCCCCTTCAACGAGCAACTGTCCTCCCAGCATTCCTCGCCTGTCCAGGCCACATGCAGGGAGGGAATTGTCCAGCCTTTATCTTTCTCCATTATTATTTGCTGCCTAACTGGCCGGCTTTGCAAAACCCCACAGAAGGGTAAAATATTCAAAGTGTGGTCTTTGAGCCAGCAGCACGTCAATAGATGTTGAACAGTCTCTTTGAGCAGAGACAAGCTTTGGTCTGGAGACCCAGGTGTTGGGACAGACTGCGGCAGGTTCTGCCTGCACAACATCCATGTCTCTCACTGGGCCAGGCGTCAGGGAAGACTATTCACTGTGGTGTGCCTCTTTTCTTAACATGTTGGAACTTGCAGCATTAGCTTTGTAAACTGCTTCAGACTATTTAAAGTGCACAAAACTGCTGCAACCATAATTTCTATGCTATTTTAAAAACAAATGAGTGTTAGGGGGAGACCTTGGTGGTTTATAACATCATTAAGGGCATAGATAAGATGAACAGACAAAGTTGGGGAATCCTAAATTAGAGAGCATGGGTTGAAGATGAGAGGGGAATGATTTGAATGGGACCTCGGTCAAGTCCATCACAGAGGGTGACCTGTACATTGAACGGGATGTCAAAGGAAGCTGTGACAGCGACACAAGTAAAAAGACACGTACAGGTACATGGATGGGAAAGGTATGGAGGTATATGGGCCAGGCACAGGCAAGCGGGATTAGCTCAGTGAGACATCTTGGTAGCATGGCCCATGTTGGGCCAAGGGCCTGCTTCCTTACTCAATGACTACATATATATTAACAAAGGAAACATAGAAAATAGGTGCAGGAGGCCATTTGGCCCTTCGAGCAAAATCCCGTGCAGATTTGTATCAGAACCCATTTTTAGTTTAGTTCAGCGATACAAATGAAAACAGGTCCTTCGGCCCATTGGGTCCACGCCAACCGATGATCAGCCAAACACACGGATTCTATATTATCCCACTTTCTCATCCAGGGCATACACACTAGTGGCATTTTACAGAGGCCCATTCATCTGCAAACCGCACATCTTCGAGGCGTGGGGGAAAACCGGAGCACCCAGAGGAAACCCACGCGGTCACAGGGAGAACATGCAAACTCCACCGAGACAGCACCCGATGTCAGGATCAATCCCAGGTCTCTGGCACCGCAAAGGCAGCAGCTCTACCCGCTGCACCACTATGTCCTGGGGCAGGAAGGCCCTGCTTCATCCACAAGCTCCTTAGAGAAGGGGCCAAACTAGTCCATTATAAAAATCACAGTCACATAGCACGCAAACAGGACCTTTGGCCGAATCAGTCCATGCCAACCGAGGCACCTCATCCCATTTGCCCACTCTCCTCTAAACCACTCCTAGCCCTGCACCTGCACATATATATTTTAAGAAACTTTCAGGCAAATATCTATTGGGAGATTCAGAAATAGCAAGAGGTGGTACCTACCATCTGAGGAGGGTTGGGGAGGCTAGTTGAACAGAGTTCAAAAGGTAAAACACTTAGTATAAACAATATATGGGAGTTTTAAACGTTGAACCTATTGGGCTATAGTTGAACTAATAACCAGAAGGTAGAGTTCTGATCTCAGCACTTTGGAACTCGAGGATTTGACGTCAATGAAATGGTAACATTAGGTTTCAGGGTTATTGCTGTCACGTGAAGTGAGGTGCTGTGACAAGTTTTTTGTTTACATGCTACCCAAGAAAATCGGTAAATACTTATCATGGTTAATACAGGTACAACGAGTAGAGCGAAGGGAAGGGTAAACAGTGGTGGATTTACATGTGGACAAGAGGAATGTGAAACAGTGGGGCGATTGTCTCGGATGATATTCGATTCTCCACTGGGACCAGCACGTTGAGAGTTGCCAAACTCCGGCGCCATCTCAATGCAAACAGTGTCAATAAACACGTGGCATAAAAAAAAGCCCAGCTATCAGCATCAGTTACCTTCAGATGTGACTTGGTTGGACGGTGCCTCTCCGGACAGGAACCGCCGTCCTCGCTGTGACCGGTCTGTTGGTTCTTCAGTGTGGTTGACTGCCACCTGGTCTGGGCGATGGAAGAGGCAGAGCCGCCGGTGGCCCGGACCCCGGGCAGAGGGAGTGTCCTCACCTCCAGCCATCTCTCTCATGGAACCTGCCTCCACCTCCATCCACCCCCCCCCAACAACCTCCATCCACCCCCCCCACCCCCCAACAACCTCCATCCATACCCACCACCCCCCCAACCCCAACCCCAACAACCTCCATCCACAACCCCCCCCCCCCCCCGTGTCCTGGGTTTCGAGTTGCCCGCTTGACGCCAGTGTCCGGGCCCCGGCGCCAGAGCAGATCCACGGCCACTGGGACACTGGAGGGACACCACTGGAGCTCCACGGTCAATGGCAGCCGGGGGGGCAAGGAAGCTCAGCCAATGGTCGTGGACAATGCATGGAGCTCGACCACCAATGGGGTAGACGAGAACCAATGGGGATGGACGACCAATGGCAGTTGGGAACCAATCAGGCTTGGTGACCAATGGCTGTTGGGAACCTTGATGACCAATGGCTGTTGGGAACCTTGATGACCAATGGCTGTTGGGAACCTTGATGACCAATGGCTGTTGGGAACCAATCAAGCTTGGTGACCAATGGCTGTTGGGAACCAATCAAGCTTGGTGACCAATGGTTGTTGGGAACTTATGGACCTCGATGACCCATGACAGCTGGGAACCAATGGGGATCAACGACCATTGGGATCAGAAACCAATGGAATTGACCAGTGCAGTTCGAAGGACAATGGTGGTTGGGAGCCAGCAGAGCCCGGTGGCCATTGGGGGGTGGGATGGCCAACTGTTGGGCCGCGGCTTCAGGCCCCAGAGCTGAGACTGAGCGCTGACTCCATCCCGGCGAGGTGGTGCGGGTGGTTGAGTCAGCAAACCTCAGCCAAGGCCATTGGGTCCATCGCCTCCTGGGGAAGTCCAGAACAAGGGGCCACGGTTTAAGTATAAGGGGTAGGCCATTTAGAACTGAGATGAGGATAAACTTTTTCAGTCAGAGAGTTGTGAATCTGTGGAATTCTCTACCTCAGAAGGCAGTGGAGGCCAATTCTCTGAATGCATTCAAGAGAGAGCTAGATAGAGCTCTTAAGGATAGTGGAGTCAGGGGGTATGGGGAGAAGGCAGGAACGGGGTACTGATTGAGAATGATCAGCCATGATCACATTGAATGGCGGTGCTGGCTCGAAGGGCCGAATGGCCTCCTCCTGTACCTATTGTCTATTGACCGGCTTTCTGAAAGCCCCTGGAATTCGGGACCAGTCTGGAAATCCCCAAGAGGAAAAGCAACTTTAAAAAAATAAAACTTCATAAGAAACTTTTAAAGAAAAAGGAAGCGGGGGTTTCTGGTTGGATGTTGGGCTTTGGGGAAAGCACGGCTGGGCTTTGGGGGAGATTCCTGGGGATCAGTGGCGAGGGTGACAAAAATGGGGGAGATGGTTAGATAAAGAAATGGTGAGTTTTGTAGGGATAGAGGTGGTCGGGCGGGGATTTCCACAGACCCAGATTCTATGAAGTAATGAGGGAGGGGAACGCGTTAAGGTAAAGCTGCAGCAAGTATTCTTGCGTTTGAGGCAACAGAAGTTATGAAGCTGCTTCTGCTTCTGATGTCTCTGTTGGTTGTCGTTCGCCTGACTGAGGGTCACCACGGGGAGGTCGACAACGTGAGCCAATCTCATTGATCCGTTGTCGGTACATATGACCATTAAACGCACAACCCGCTGAGTTACTCCAGCATTTTGTGCCCATCTTCGATTTAAACCAGCATCTGCAGTTCTGAAACATCAGTCTGAAGAAGGGTCTCGACCCCAAACGTCACCCATTGCTTCTCTCTCGAGATGCTGCCTGACCTGCTGAGTTACTCCAGCACTTTGTGAATAAATACCTTTGATTTGTACCAGTTATTTCTGCAGTTATTTTCTTATATATCTTTCCTACAAACCCCTGACTCTTGATTCTCAAACAGCGAACCCTGTCCAATCTTTGCAAGTTCAATAAAATCTCTTCTGATTGTGTCAGCTTTGCACAAGAGTCACACCTCACACATTATTAACCTTTCTTTTTTTCCTATATATCACCTACCATATGTTGCCCGGTCTCACAAAGAATGTAATTCAAAATTAAAACACCTCGCCCACCCGCGCTCTTCCACTTCACCAGATCGACCGTCCTCTTTGGAAAAGCTGCACCGTAGATTGAAGACACTGAAATGAGATATTAGGAACTGCAGATGCTGGAATCTTGATCACGCCATAAGGTGAAACTAAGCGGGTTGGGCAGCATCCCTGGAGAACATGGATATGCGACGTTTAGGGTCGGGGCCTTCTTCAGACTGTCTGAGTCAGATGCTGAGTTTTTCCAGCAGTTTGTTTTTAGACACTGACTGGTTGGGTTTTTTTGGATGGGGGGAAGAGAATGGGGAAATACTTGAAGTAATGGAGAGCCTGCCCCAGTCCCCATGCACTCTGTCGGCTGCCGTGGAGATCTCTTGCCATTCGTGCCTGTCAGTGTAGCGGGGAACTGCAGATGCTGGTTTATATCGAAGATAAACACAAAATGCTGGAGTATCTCAGCGCGTCAGGCAGCATCTCTGGAGAGAAACAAAAAAATAGGTGACGTTTCTCTTCATACTCCGAGGGAGGGAGGGGGTAATTTGAGAAACAATTGGATTTTAAAAATAAGGAACGTCACCTATCCATGTTCTCCAGAGATGCTGTCTGACCCGCTGAGTTACTCCAGCACTTTGTGTCTTTTTGTTTTGTAAACCAGCATCGAAAGTTTCTTGAGCCCCCTGGTTAAAAAAACAACACATGTTTGAGTGTGTAAATGGAGCGGGAAAGTAAAAGTTACTTTCTCTTCTTTTCGAGCAAATTTTGTATGGTCGAGATTGAGCAGTGCCTTTTGTTCTACTGCCTGCCTTGCCTGCCTCCGTACACATCTTAAATAGTGCAGCTTAGCACCAATGCAGAAAGCTACTGCGTGTGATAAGCAGTAGATGATGACGAGTCGATGCTGCCCCCTTGTGCTGTATCAGCACAGCGCGACAAGTTAGACAATAGGAGCAGGAGGAGGCGATTCGGCCCTTCCAACCAGCACCGCCATTCAATGTGATCATGGCTGACCATTCTCAATCAGTACCCCGTTCCTGCCTTCTCCCCACACCCCCTGGCTCCGCTATCCTTAAGAGCTCTATCTAGCTATCTCTTGAATGCATTCAGAGAATAGGCCTCCACTGCCTTCTGAGGCAGAGAATTCCACCGATTTACAACTCTCTGACTGAAAAAGTTTTTCCTCATCTCAGTTCTAAATGGCCTACCCCTTATTCTTAAACTGTGGCCCCTGGTTCTGGACTCCCCCAACATTGGGAACATGTTTCCTGCCTCTAACGTGTCCAGCCCCTTAATAATCTTATACGTTTCGATAAGATCCCCTCTCATCCTTCTAAATTCCAGTGTATATAAGCCGAGTCGCTCCAGTCTTTCAACATATGACAGTCCCGCCATTCCGGGAATTAACCTAGTAAACCTACGCTGCTCGCCCTCAATAGCAAGAATATCCTTCCTCAAATTTGGAGACCAAAACTGCACACAGTACTCCAGGTGTGGTCTCACTAGGGCCCTGTACAGCTGCAGAAGGACCTCTTTGCTCATATACTCAACTCCTCTTGTTGTTGAGACAAGGCCGTGGACTGACGGCGGCATTTCAATGGGAGTTATCAGCAGTCATAGCAAGAGAGCTCTGAAAGCAGCGGCTAGGGTAAACCGATTCATGCAGGGTAGCCAGGGCTTCATCCCTGTTGTCATCTGTTCCGTATTAAAGCTAAGTGTTGCAGTCAATTTCCTTTTCCTTGACAATTGAAAAATAAAACAAACAAAATAAAAACAATGGCAGATGCCAGAATCCTGTTGCAAAACAGAAATTACTGAGAAAACCCAAGAAATCAGGCACCATCTGTGGAAAGAGAAGCGAAATGTTTCAGGCCAAAAACCCCACGAATGCTGCAGAGCATTTTCCTTTTTATCTCTCTTTCTGCATTTCTGGTATCATCTTGAATCCATTCCATTATCTTAATAGTCTTTTATAATGTATTTTAAATAGTACAGTCATACAGTGATGGCTATTGTAGCTGGGACATGTTGGCCGGTGTGGGCAAGTTGGGCCGCAAGGCCTTTTTCCACGCTGTCCGACTCTATTTCCTCTGAGCATCTTACCGCCTCTCACTCTGAATGCATTTTATCTTGCAGGTGATGAAACTTATCATGACATTTTTAGGGAATTTTCCCACATGGCGTCCAACAATCCCGAGAAGCTCAACAGGCGAAGTTTCCAAGTCCGCCCTTCCTGCAGGTAACATATGAAGAGGCCACATCCACGTATCCAGGAGACACAGGCCATCCACCAAGCAACCATCAGGAAGGGTTGGCAATGTCCAAAGTCCTGTCAAATTCCTGTCTCCGAACGACACCAGCTATACTTGACAATTCCGATATTCTTCGTCGGATGCAGATTGAGTTGTAGTTTCCAAGTAGAAAATTGAAATATTTGTTTTAAATGAGCCACCACCATTCTTGTCTCAGTGAAAACACCAGTCAATTTGTGCTGGAGCTCCAGTTAATTCCCATTTACCACTGACTTCCACCCTGCCCTCCAGATTCACCTGGACTATCTTGGACACCTCTCTCCCCTTTCTCGATCTCTTTTGTCACCATCACAGGGGAGATGACATGTACTATAAACTCACCGACTCCCACAGTTATCTGAACTACACCTCGTACTTGTCCACGATCTCCAAAGATGCTGTGAGACCCGCTGAGTTACTCCAGCACTTTGCGTCCATCTTCGGTGTAAACCAGCATCTGCAGTTCCTTTCTACGCAGGCTGTAGATATGACTGGTAGCTTGAGATTCAATGACGGTGGTCACAAAGTCATATAGAGTCAGGACGGTATGTCTGAGAGGCATCACTGTCTGGAGTCTGAGGCATGACAATTGGTGTGAGGTAAAATAAATGAGAGGCTGGCATCTACTGAATGAGATCCCAGCATGGTCTAAAGCTCGCACTTTACAGCGATTCCTTAATCTAACATAAACAACATAAAAACCCAGTACAGTACTCCACCATCTGCAGAAATGTGAACTTTCACCAATATCAATTAAGAGTAGTTAGTGTAGGTCTATGAAATTGAGGGAATAAAGATGTTTTATAATATAGACACTCTATCTTTCATTATGCCAGACAATCCCTTCGAAGTTGTCTACATTTTTAACAACCACTACCCATTCCAATTAGTTTGGACAGATGACGTCAACATACTTGCCAATGATAATATATATATACCCTAAAACACAGTCTCCCAAACCAAAGGACCAAGTTTATTAAGTGGAAAAGGTAGACACAAGATGCTGGAGTAAATCAGCGGGACAGGCAGCATCTCTGGAGAGATGGAATGGGTGACTTTTCAGGTCGAGACCCTTCTTCAGACTGTTCTTTGTTCTTCAGACTGAAGAAGGGTCTCGACCCGAAAAATCACCCATTCCTTCTCTCCAGAGATGCTGCCTGTCCCGCTGAGTTACTCCAGCATCTTGTGTCTACCTTCGCATTTAAACCAGCATCTGCAGCACAGGTTTATTAGGTAGATCCCAATTCAATACAGACACCAAATTTCTTATGACTCCACTGAACTCAGCCCACAGCAAGCCTAGCCTTGTTCCCCAACTTGTGTTTGTTGGCCTAGTATGTGCAGGGTATGGCGTAAACTATTAGTTACAGCACCTCTGAATTAGATGGGGAGACTATTTGTTCGGAGCTTCCCCTTCCTGATCACCTGAAAGGCGAGAAAGGCATCAGATTTCTCTCCGATCTCAATCACAAACGTACATTCATGAATTCAGAGTTAGATTTGGATTGGCGATGAACTCGATTTCAATGCGTCACTGCTCTCTGGAGGGGAAGGATGAGAAATTAGTAAAGAAGGAATGGAGGCAGAAGTATTTTAACAATTGCTCAGCACTTTCTGTTGGAAGGATCATTTAGTTTCCTAAACATTATTTATTACAAACTAATTTTTAAGAGACCGGTACTGATCATTTTTGAAGCATGAGACCGTGTACTTTGTGCATTTGCATTGTATAATTAAAAAAGGATGAATGTCCAGACTATACAGGTATAGTCTGCAGAGTTTGCCATTTATAAATCAACTTTTGTAATATAATGTACATGTAGTTTAGGGAGTAAGAAGTAATATATCACTCGTGTATTTTTAATAAACTCATGTGGAGTATAAGCATCAACATAAAGCTATTGGGTCCAATGGCCTACCCCCTTCCTGTACAATCCCATGTTACTCTGTGGAAGAAAAGCAATCCATATAAAACTATTGCAACAATTATGGAGAATCTAAACATACAAATATTCTTTAATAATAAAACCAATGTGTTTAAAATGCTAATTGTTATTTCATTATTTTCCCATGCGAGAGGGAGGGGGAGTGTGTGTGTGTGTGCGCGTGTGTGCGTGTGTGTGAGTGTGTGTGTGTGTGTGTGTGTGTGTGTTTGTGTGTGTGTGTGTGTGTGCGTGTGTGTGTGTGTGTGCGCGCGTATGTGTGAGAGTTAACTCAATTCAATGTCAAAAAATTAATAGCGAGATGTATTGGATCTTATATTAAAACACGTGTCAGGGATAATTAGATTTTAATTCTGGACAAGGTATTACACTCCACACATCAGAGAATGCAGTTACTTTGTTCCCTGGATCACTCAGACTTGCCCTGGTATCGTTTCACAAATATCTTCGGGGCCTGCCAGCCTTCCGGAGCTTTCTTCAGACCTGCCTTTTTCCAGATTCGCTTCAAATCTCTCTCAAACCTTAGCTGGAACAAGGTACAAAATAGATCAATTTCATCAGAGGCAAATTTCCTCTTTAATTATGCCTGGAAATTAAAAGAACTTTGCTTCATAATTGAAACTTTGACAGAGCATGTTGAATATGATACAAATGTACTTGCTTAAAAAAAAACTTACTCCGTATAAACACAGCGTGAACATTGTAATTGTTGGGTAAATGCAAGACTGTCATACTGAGCTATACATTCAAGACAGGAATTTGAAATTCAAGCCTTGGTCTGGAATGAATTAGCTGACGTCAGGTAGGTGGAACACAGAGAAATGAGAGTGAAGAATCATCTACCACCCTTGCTGTCAATTGTTAATCTGTGACAAATAATAATTAACAGACACCATAGACACAGAAGGTCCAACCTGAAATGTCGCCTATCTTTGTCCTCCATAGATGCTGCCTGTCCCTTTGAGTTACTCCCACACTTTCTGTTCTTGCAGATGCCAAATAGTTCAGGTTGAGTGGTGCTGCAAATGTTTCTATCTCTTAACAAACATGCAGTGAAGTAACAGGTCGTGAAAAGGGCAACACAGTGGCACAGCGTTAGAGTTGCTGCCTTACAGAGCCAGAGACCCGGGTTCATTCCTGTCTGAACGGAGTTTGTACGTTCTCCCTATGACCACGTGGGGTTTCTCCAGGTGCTCCGGTTTACTCCCACACTCCAAAAACGTGCAGGTTTGTAGGTTAATTGACTTCTGTTGATTGTAAATTGTCCCTAGTGTGTGTAGGACGGTGCTAGTGTACGAGGTTATTGCTAATTATCGTGGACTCGGTGGGTCAAAGAGCCTGTTTCATGCTGTGTCTCTAATGTCTAAAGTCTGACTCTGCCTTAACACACGAAGAACACAAGGAACTGTAGATGCTGGTTTATATATATTTTGTAAACAAAGAGTGGAGTAACCCAACAGGTCAGGCAGCATCTCTGGAGGACATGGATAGGTGACATATTATGTCAGACACTTCTGTTGACTGTTTGTGGTAGGGGGAAAAAGCTGGACCATTTACTGCAACATCCATTCTGTAAAAGAGGTGGGGAAAATCGCGCGGTAAGGATGTGGGAGAAGGGAATATACCTCGAGCACAACTTGTTAAATGCTTTTTAAACACATTTAACAAGCTATGCTCTTGAATTCCCATCTACCCTGGGGTTTTGTGGATAAACTACAGCTATTGTACAGTACAAGGCTACTATTATTCTTTCTCACCTGCCGCCGTTTTCTACGAATCTCCTTGATCCGTCTACGTAGGAACTTTGTCCGCTTCAGCAACTTCTTGTACTTGTGCCTGTTCATCTTTCGCCTGCGAATCTTCAGTACATTCCTACATTCGATTTTGTCCACACTGTAGTCCGTTGCTGCTCCATCCTCTTCAAAATGTTGCGATCCCTCAATGGGAGGGCATTCATACAGCAGAGAAGGGTTCCACAAGCCTATACCAATACCTTGTCCTTGCTGTGGGTTCAGAGTGGGTGCCCAGTATTTAATTGTTAGCCAACTTTCTGAGGGACTAATGGACAATTTCCGTGGAATCAACAGCTCCTCCAGTTCATGATCTAGCGCACACCAACGTTGCGGTTTCACCTTATTTTGTCTTGGTGATGTGCAACAATTTTTGGACAATGCACTACATCGTTGAAGAACAGAGCCAAAAAGAGACTGTGTCGCTGAAAAAATAATAATAAAGTCTGCATCAAATCCAACAACTATTTCAACCCAAAGAGTCTCTTGCAATAAGATTCAATTGATTTGGAAGAGACCTTTCAAGTCCTGGTATTAGGGCAGCACAGTTGCACAGCTGGTAGAGCTGCTGCCTCAATGTGCCAGAGACAGGGGCTCTATCCTCATCTCGGGTGCTGTCTTTGTGGAGTTTGCACGTTCGCCCCGTGACCAGGTGGGATTCCTCCGGGTGCTCCGGTTTCCTCCCGCATCGTAAAGACGTACAGGTTTGTCGGTCAATTGACCTCTGTCCCAAGTGTGTGTAGGGAGTGTTTGCGAAAGTGGGATAACATAGAACTAGTATGAACGGGTCAGCGTGGAACCGGTGGGCCGAAGGCACTTTTTCCACGTGGTATTTTTCAGTCAATCATTTAACATTCAAAGAAATTATGACAATACAAGTAATGATTTTAGGAAATAAGAAAGATATATCGAGGAATTCTCAATATTGTGAGGTTGAGCCGTGCCCAGCATTGACTGAGCCAGCAGCAAGATCAACTGTGTAGGAAAAGAAACCTGCAGATGCTGGTTTAAGTCGAAGGTAGACACAAAATGCTGGAGTAACTCAGCAGGTCAGGCAGCATCTCAGGAGAGAAGAACCCATTCCTTCTCTCCCGAGATGCTGCCTGACCCGCTGAGTTACTCCAGCATTTTGTGTCTGCCTAAGATCAACTTGTCTCTTCCAATGTTACCTCAGTCCTCTGTTAGGAAAATGGCAACACTGGAAGAGGAATACAAAAGAAAACATAAACCAATAAGAATTAAAACCTATTTCTTTCTCAGGATAGGAAGGATTGAAAGGACGATGGCGCAAGTGCAGTCAAATATGCCATCTTGGTCGGCGTGGACAATGTGGGCCGAAGGGCCTGTTTCCGTGCTGTGCAGACCTAGAATCTATGAGGCAATTAATTCACTGATCAGAGCAGAGGCTGGCTATTTGGAAAGATTTCCTCAGGGGACATCAGGTTATTCGCAGCCTGGTTAAACAGAACAGCTTTGGCGATGTGGTGTAAATAACTTGCAATAATTTGTAACGCGAGTTTATTTGACATGCTTGCAATCAGAAAATTTATTAATAATTAATTATCTGTGCCAGATCCCTTTAAGCAGCAAATACTCCACACAGCTGAATTTTAAGTATTTTAACTATCTAGTTTAAATGTACAGCAGCAATAAACATCACTTTGGACCCGGGAAGAAATGGTCTGTCAGTGACCTAAAGATCAAGGGAGACGTGACCAGTGGAATTTTCCAATGATGCTGTTACTGTACTTTGTTGGTGATCAGATTAGTCATCTATGTTGGCAAAGTTAAATATTTGCATAACATTGGATCACATAAACATTTTCCTAAGTACCATTTTGAAAGTTGCAGTACTCAGCGACTTATAATAAGCTGAAATAAAGTCATATTATTTTTAAAAGAGAAGTATTTTACTAGTTGATTAAACCAAGACCATTAACAATGCCCTTTGGAAAAACGCGGCTAATATTTTACAGGAAGGGAAAAATCAAAAAACTTCAGATCTGGAGATCTGCCATAAAACAAGAAAATGCTGGAAATAGCCAGCAGGTCAGGCAACATCTGTGGAGAGAAAAACAGTCAGTGTTTCGGGTTGAAGTGTGCCTGCCACTTTTTTCCCCCATCCCAGTCCGACCCGTCAGTGACTTCCTGCATCAAGGCCTATTATAAGCTTGAATAACAGCAGCTTCACATCTATCTGGATACAATGCAGACATTGGGATGACGTTAAATTGACCAAGTCCAGATATCCCTCTCTCTCTGCAGCAGAACTGGTCAGCTCTGCGAAAGATTATCCATCCATAACGCTGATTCAGCTTTTCTCTCCCTGCCTGATCTGCTCGATATATATATTTAAAAAACCTCTAACCTGTCTCTCACAGCTCTTATGTCCCTTTGTGTTTTACTCAACCCTCTCTCTCTCTCTCTCTCTCTCTCTCTCTCTCTCTCAACAGTTCATCACCACAGCAATTCTGGCCACACGCCCATACAAAGATATTCCATGTTCTATCCACCCCTTCGGTAACTGAATGTGGCTCTTTTGCGTTCTGAAATAGCTCATTGTGAAACTTCAGCTTACCTGGAATCCTGTGAGCTTTCACGAATTGCAAAGATAATCTTGACAGAATCATTGCGGTCATTCATTCAGAAGCAAATGATTGGGAGTCTTCAGTTCAACCTAAAAAAAAGTATTTATATAATTCCATCAAAACTTCAAACCCAACTACCCAGCGCAAATTGGAGGAACAGCACCTCATATTTCGCTTGGGCAGTTTACACCCCAGTGGTATGAACATTGACTTCTCTAACTTCAGGTAATGCCTGCTTCTCCTCTCTATCCCCTCCCCCTTCCCAGATCTCCCACTAATCTTCCTTTCTCCGACTACATCCTATCTTTGTCCCGCACCCTCCCGACATCAGTCTGAAGAAGGGTCTCGATCCGAAACCCTTCCCATTCCTTCTCTCCCGAGATGCAGCCTGACCCGCTGTTACTCCAGTATTTTGGGTCTACCTGTAGATGGGGCATGTTGTTCAGCATGGGAAAGTTAGACCGAATGGCCAGTTTCCACACTTTATGACTCTAGATAGACCCAGATCTCTGACCTACATGGCAGCTTTGATACCTCCATTCTTACTTGCTTCTGGAACATGGACGAGCTACAACCGGCTTCTTAAATACTAGTGACAATTTTGTTTCTGCAAAATTCTTTGCCAAAATAAACCAACCACAACTCCAATGTCCTCTCCAGGCCAGCATCCCGGGCCCTAATCATACTCGGTTGGCATCAGTCATGTTATTCACACATCCAACACAATCTTCCAAAACATAACTCTATTCTGAACTCTGCCACAGAAAGTGATCCATAGGTGGACAGACAGGTTCAAGGATGTTCTCTTGAAACAAACGTAAAAAGTGTTCACATTCTCACCCTTCCCAAGAACCTAAAGTCTATTGGCAGTTCACAGAAGCCCCTTCCCTTCTCACCACCCTGTTGTCTCTTCAACCCCAACCCCGTGAACTCATCCATTCCCTTCCTCCATCTGCTCATCTCCCACTCAGATCTCCCCTTCATCACAGCAACCACGCACCTACCACAACTCCTCTTCCAGTTCCCTTTCACCCACAATCCCTCCCTCCCTCCCTCCAACTGTACATTTCACTCCTCCCTTCCAGTTTATCTGGCACCCTTTAGTCTCTATTTCACCTCGAGCCTTTGTAGTATGCTATCTCCACCCATCTGCTGATCACCCCCCCCCCCTCCCCCGTATCCACCTATCACTTGGAGATGTAAGAAAATGCAGATGCTGGAATCTTGTGCAATAAACAAAGTGCTGAAAAAAATGTGAGGGTCAGGCAGCACCCATGGAGGGATAGGGATAGGGATAGGGAATGGACAGACAACATTTCAGATCAGACTGAAGAGCATGAAAAAGGGTCCTGACCCGAAATATCATGTCCATTACCTTCATAGGGAATTATCCTGGATTTACCCCATTTCCTCCACAGATGCTGCCTGACCCACTAAGCGCTTAGTTTTTAACACATGGTAAACTGCAGGAGGAACACGGTGCCTCTCAAAACTATTGATCATCAGAGGCGTAGTGTAATACAGCATGGAAACATGCCCTTCGGCCCATCTCTTCCATGCCAAGCAAGATCCCCCCTCTACACAGGTCTCATTTACCTGCATTTGGCCCACATCCCATTAAACCTTTCCTGTCCATGTGTCTATCCAAATGGCTTTTAAATTTTGTTTTTGGCTTCATCAGGCTTTTGAACACTGCAAACACCAACTAAACTATGAACTGTCTTGGTTGCACTAGGGATTTTGGGCATTTGTTTGCACTAATATTTTTTAATTCATTGTACTTTCTTTAGTATATTGTGTTATATATGACTATTGTGTTTACGAACCCATTAGACCTATGCTGCTGTAAGTAAGAATTTCATTGATCTGTTTTTGGTAGGTATGACAGTTAAACACTTCCCAATTGTTATCAGGCAACTGAACCATCCCACCACAACTAGAGAGCAGTCTTGAACTACTGTCTACCTCATGGGAGAGCCTCAGACAATCTTTGATCAGACTTTGTTAGCTTTACCTTGCACTAACGTTATTCCCTTATCATGTATCTGATCGTAATCATGTATTGTCATTCTGCTGATTGGTTAGCACGCAACAAAAACTTTTCACTGTACCTCAGCACATGTGACAATGAACTAAACTCAACTCTTGACAGGAAGTGTAAGAAAATAACTGCAGATGCTGGTATAAATCGAAGGTATTTATTCACAAAATGCTGGAGTAACTCAGCAGGTCAGGCAGAATCTCAGGAGAGAAGAAATGTCTCAGGTCGAAGGGTCTCCTAGGCATGTTTCCATGCTGTATTACACTACGCCTAAGTTGGTCGATAGTTTTGAGAGGCACCATGTTCCTCCTGCCGTTTACCTTGTGTTAAAAACTAAGCGCTTAGTGGGTCAGGCAGCATCTGTGGAGGAAATGGGGTAAATCCAGGATAATTTCGGGTCGGAGGGTCTCGACCTGAAACGTCACCCATTCCTTCTCTCCTGAGATGCTGCCCGACCTGCTGAGTTACTCCAACATTTTGTGAATAAATACCAACTCTTGACAGGTGCCTGACCTGCTGAGTTACTCCAGCATTCTGTGAACTCTTGACAGGTATCTGCCTCAACTACCCCAGGCAGTTTGTTCCAGAGACCCACCACCCTCTGACTGAAAAGGTTGCCCCTCAGGTTCCTATTAAATCTTTCCCACTCACCCTAAACGTATGTCCCCCCACCCCCTTGTCCTTGATTCCCCAACTCTGGGTAAAAGACTGTGTATCCACCTTGCCTATTTCCCCTCATGATTTTTACACCTCTATAAGATCACCCCTCATCCTCCTGTCTGAAGAAGGGTCTCGACCCGAAACGTCGCCCATTCCTTCTCTCCACAGATGCTGCCTGACCTGCTGAGTTACTCCAGCATCTTGTGAAATAAATACCTTCGATTTGTACCTGCATCTGCAGTTATTGTCTTACACCCCTCATCCTCTGGTTGTGCTCCAAGGGATAGAGTCCCTGACTGCCTGTTCAACCCCTCCCTGGAGCCCAGGGCCTCGAGTCCTGGCGACATGCTCGTTGTCGGGACGGGGTTCGTGGTCGATAAACAGAGAGATTGTGTGAAGTTTTAGAGCATCGCAGGCAACCGACTTACCCCATCCAGAGTGTCTACTACATCCGGTAACGGCACACAAACCCTTCCCCTCCGCACCCTAAACGAAGGTTCCGCTTTCCGGGCAGATCTTGCAGCTTGTTTGTGTGTTTGCTGCAGTCTGGATTCATTTCAACCCAGTCTGGGTTGGCTCAGGCTGGATTCATTTCAATAGTCATTTATTTGTCACGTACACATAAATGTGTAGTGAAATAAAAAAATTACCCGCAGTTCAACAATAAGACCAATAAGAACAATCAATAAAAATGCAATAACACATACAATCATAAACTAACACCAGGTGGGCCTGCGAATAAAAGGTCAGGATGGGCTCCACAACCACTCCAATGGGTCTCTCTTCTGCCTGCAGTTGTCGATTTGACACTTCTCGTGATTGCACTTAAATTGATGAATTAGTTCAATACCTTTTCTCCCAATTGCATCTTCCCAAGACTCGATCCACACATAGGTCACAGATCTTCAATTGGAGCTTTAAGCAGTTTAATGGGGGTGATTTTCTTTTCTTCATCTTCTCTCCAATCCTTCTATCACCTCTTGGTATTGAGCCTTCAGTTGTGGGAAATATGTCCCTCCGTCTAGTCCCTTCATTATTTTAGAAATATTCCTTAATTCTCCTCAGCCTTTTTATTCTAAAAAAGGACAATCCAATCTGTTCTCATAGGAAGAACTTTCTAGTTAGTGCTAGCAACATCCTCTAAGTGTTCCCTCCACCCACTCCAGTACAATATTCTCCCTTTACGATTAGGCAAGCAATGGCCTCTGAAGTACAATATATAATTCCAACACAGCTCTCAGTATTTACGTTCCAAGTCTTAGCTTATAAAGGAAAGCATTCCAAATATCTTTTAACCATCTTTTCTACCTGGACTGCTAATTAAATACATGCACTGTTTTATACTACTCAATACCCTGCCATTTAGTGTATATTCCCTTGCTCCTCTCCAAATTTCTGATTACAATTTCATTTATCACGCTCTGTCCAACTGACCAGGCCTTCCACATCATAAAACAGAAGAGAACAGCACAGGGGCAGACTCTTCAGCCCTCAATGTCCATGCCAAACATACCGTTCAAGTAATCTCTGCCTGCACATGATCCATGGCCATCCTTATCCATAAGCCTATCCAACAGCCTTTTAAATGCCACTATCTTATGGCTCCACAACCAACCCTGACAGCGAGTCCAAGCACCTGTCACTATTTTTTAAAATTTGACCCGCATATCTCCTTTAAACTTTGCTCCTTTCATCTTAAAGCAATGCCCTCTAGTCTTTGACATTTTCACCCTGGGGAAAAAGGTTATGACTGTCTATCTTATTAATGCCTCTCATAATTTTATATATGTCTGTCAGGTCTTCCCTCAACCTACGATACGATAGAACTTTATTTATTTCAGGAGCCTCTCTGATGCCTAAGAGAAAACAAATTCATCCAACATCTCCTTACAGCTATTTCCTTCACCCTCATATCGTCCACATGGTCAATTTTTGTGTTGTCTGCAAAAACTCCTTTTATCATGCCCACCCTCTTTATTTTAATCCAAGTCACAATACATAGCTGGGACTCGCCTTGGGCCGGCCCGCTGCGGACCGTCCGGCGCGGCCTGCAACCACAACAACCTGACCGCGGGAGAGGACAGCAGGAGAAGGGAAATACATTGTGGCCTTCCATCACAGTGAGGAGAGGACTGGAGGAGACTCACTGTGATGGATGTTTCTTTTTTTGTGTGTTTTTGGGGTTGTGTAATTTTAATGCCTATTTTATGCTTTTATTGTTGGACTGTGGGTGACTGAATTTCGTCCAATATTGGATGACAAATAAAGCTATCTTGAATCTCTTGAATCTTGAATAAAGTAAGAAAACAAGTAGAGAGCCTGCTGGCACTTCCAAAAAATTTTTATACCTTCATCATCACCTTTTTCTTCAGACATGTAACATCCAGATGCGGGAGAGGTCAAGGAAAAATTCTAGGTCTCTGAAGGAAAAGCAAAAACACTGTTTGGGGAACAGATACTGTTGTTGGAGATCATCCTCTGGTTATGAATAAATAATTATTGGCAATTAGATGATCTATGTATACACTGTTGGGGAATAGCACATCAAAGGCATCTTAAAAGGGATAATAATCTGCAGTCATGATAGGAGGGTTTCATTTGCGACAATTAATATTATTATTTATGTATAGCGGCAGAACAAATGCTGATTGAAAAGATGCAAACACAGTAGCAGTTATAATAGATGCAGGTTTAGAAGTTGGAAGTGTTTGAGGGCTTGAGGAAATGGAAGTTGGGGATGAGATCCAGTCTGAAGAAGGGTCTCGACCCGAAACGTCACCCATTCCTTCTCTCCCGAGATGCTGCCTGACCTGCCGAGTTGCTCCAGCATTTTGTGAATAAATTGGGGATGAAATCGGTTTTCTGGGACAGAGAAAGGTGCTCTGCAATATGATTCAGATGAGGTAAGCTGTTTTAGCAACAGTTGACCCATTGCCGATGGTACTGGGTGTGGTCCAGCTAGCTGGGAATGGATAGTATTTTATGTTTTCATGTCATTCCTCATTGGACTGAATGAAAATGGAAATAACATTAGGGAAAGTAGCAACACTGAGAGAGATTAAGAAAGTATGTTATTCTTTGCTTTTTGTTGCCCAATGATTGAAACGCATCCTACATTAATATTAAGCCCTAATGTTAAATAATTAGAAATGACCCTATACCCGTTAACTTACTGATACTTCAATTTTGGAAAATTTACCATGACTATTCTACCCCAAACTCAAGCACCCAGTAATAAACTGTAGACAGACACAAAAAGCTGAACTCAGCGGGACAGGCAGCATCTCTGGAGAGAAGGAATGGGTGACGTTTTGGGTCGACCCTAAACGTCACCCATTCCTTCTCTCCAGAGATGCTGCCTGTCTCCCTGAGTTACTTAAGCTTTTTGTGTCTATCTTCGGTTTAAACCAGCATCTGCAGTTCCTTCTTGCACACCCAGGAATAAAGTCTGACAGTAATTTTTGGAGCAGTATTTATTGACACATTTCTAAATCGTGGGAGAATGACTGAATAATTATATTTGTTTTCTGGAAAGATTTAGGATTGATATATTTTATTGTTAAGTTCAAGAATGCAAGCAAATGAGTTTTCCACACACATTTAATTTCATCCATCAGACAAAATAATTCAACAGCTGATTAACTTACACAGTCCAACACAATCATTTTCACACAAGGTTCAGAACATGTTCTCTCGGTGACATTCACATTTATAATTTCCCCATTCGTTAAATTCTGAATCATCACCTGGATACAATTAGTAACAAAATTTTCTTCAGTCATATTTTTGATAGTTTTTTTGGCATTCCTAATAAGGCATAAGATTAACCAATTAAAAAATTATTTCCATACACTCCTCCGTGCTGATTTCACAGACTGTTCTGATTACTGCACAGAACTACAAATGTAAAACTAAATTCTGGTTAAGACAATTCACTGCAGAAAATGACATTTCAAAGCCAGCAGATTGACAGCTTTTCTTCACAACCACATCAGCATTCCTGGTGAGTCATAGGATGTCTTACCATCTGAACAAATGCATCTCCTTCAGTGCAATTTAAATTCAGGTTTAGATTAAGCATTTATAATTTTGGAAGATAGTGATTTTGTTTTGAGTAGCTAGGCAGAAGTAGTGAGATTAAAATTAAACATATCTTTTGTCAAATAATTATTATTTCCAGAGAAATCTTTCTAATAAAAATCTTACTGCATCAGTGCCACTGATTACACTCCTTAGTCGTAAAATAATAAACTCTGAATACAGAATTTCTTTAAAAATTAAAATAGTTTAAAAGCTGTTCTCGGTTGTTCTCTAGTCTTCCGCTGTTTCTTCGAACCTTGAACGAAGCAGACTCGAAAATTCAGTCACATGGCACTCAGAAAGTACAATGGACGGAATACTTCCCAAATAAACAGTTGACAGAAAACCTCTGGCAGTAGTTAGCAGCTGGAAGTATCACACTGTAAAAATGCTCAGTGGAGCACTTTGATATACTATTTTGGTTAACTATCCCATATATGGGTATCTCCATGTCTTCAATGGAACATGTGTTTCCTTTACAGATTGAGGTGATGTCCAACGAAGGATGTAGTGGGGTCCTCCAGCCTTGTCATTTGTTCCTTAAGAGAGGGAAAGAGTTAATGATAAATCAATTCATTGCAGTTGCAATTTAATCAAATCTTTGAGTTCAGGAGCAAGGAGGTCCTACTGCAGTTGGACAATGCCCTGGTGAGACAAATTGTGTGCAGCTTTGGACTCCTAATTTGAGAAAGGACATTCTTGCTATTGAAGGAGTGCAGAGTAGGTTCACCAGGTTAATTCCCAGGATGGCAGGACTGAAGTATGATGAAAGAATGGGTCGACTGGGCTTGTATTCACTGGAATTTAGATGAGAGGGGATCTTATAGAAACATATAAAATTCTTACGGGATTGGACAGGCTAGATGCAGGAAAAGTGTTCCCGATGTTGGGGGAGTCCAGAAACAGGGGTCACAAAATAGGGGCGTGGCTGTGTTCTGCAGCTGCGGCTCACCGGCAGTCTCTCCGGTTTTTTTTGGGGTTTTTTTGTCATTGTTGATGTTAAATGTACGTTTTGTTTTATTTTTAATTCTGTGTATGTAGGGGGGTGGTGGGGGGGTTGGGGGAAACCTTTTTTTAAAATCTCCTCCTCAACGGAGATGCGACCTTTACCGTGTCGTATCTCCGTTCGCGCTACGGCCTAACATCGTGGAGTCGGCGGCCTCCAGCTGGGATCGACCTCGAAGACTCCGGTCGCAGGGCCTGGACTTACCATCTCGGAGGCTTCGGCCGTGGGCCCTGCAGACCGCAACATCGGGAGCTCGCAGGTCCCTGGCTGGCGACCGGCTTTTGGGAGCTCCAGCCGTAGCAGCTTCGACCGCCCCGAGGCACGATCAACCCGCCCGCAGGCCCTTCATCGCCCTGCGTGGCCTGGCCGCGGCACTTTACATCGCCCGGTGGGGGCTCAGGACTCTCATCGCCCTGCGTGGCTCGGCCGCGGCATTTTCCATCGCCCGGTGGGGGCTCAGGACTTTCTTCGGCCTGCTCGGCTCGACCCTGGGACTTTCCATCGCCCGGTGGGGGCTTCAAGGGGTTGGGAGCCTCGATCGCCTCGTGGCGCCACGGGAGAAGAACGAGGAGGAGATAAGACTTTGCCTTCCATCACAGTGAGGGTATGCCTAGAGCAATCACTGTGATGGCTGTTTTGTGTAAAAAATTGTATCTGTGTGTCTTGTGTTCTTTAATGTCTACTGCCGGACCCTGACGTGAGAGGACGCTGGCGTTGATTATTCGCCGCTTTTCCGTCAGGATAGTTTGTCTGTTTGTTTCTATGTTAATTGTATTTGTAAAGCGCTTTGTGCATGTGTTAAGGCGCTATATAAAATAAATATATTATTATTATTATTATTAAAGTGTTCCCGATGTTGGGGTAGGCCATTTAGGATTGAGATGAGGAAAAACATTTTCACCCAGAAAAAGAGAATCTGTGGAATTCTCTGCCACAGAAGGCAGTGGAAGCCAAATTCACTGGATGTTTTCAAGAGAGAGTTAGATTTAGCTCTTACGGGTAATGGAATCAAGGGATATGGGGAAAAAGCAGGAACGGGGTACTGATTTTGGATGATCAGCTATGATCATATTGAATGGTGGTGCTGGCTCGAAAGGCCGAATGGCCTACTCCTGCATCAATTTTCTATGTTTCTATGTTTAAACGGACAAAAATGTAATGAGCATTTTGCAGTTAATATCCGATTCGATAGCTTTAAGAGCAACATTTTAAGTCCCCAGTAGTATATTGGTCCCAAAGGCTGTGCACTTCACATTGAACTGATTTTAAGGAGCTATTTGGCACATTTTACATTAAATCAGCTTACACAGACACAAGGGTTCGATGAAATGCCTTGTAAACAATATACATGGTAATGTTACATGCAACAATAAACACAACAATAAATGCTTAAATGGCATAACAGGTAGATAGGGTGGTCAAGGCGGCTTTTGGTACATTGGCCTACATCAGTTAGGGTATCGCGTATAGAAGTTGGGACATTGTGTAACAGTTGTGCAACATGTTGGTGAAGTTGCATTTGATGTATTGTGTTCAGTTTTGGTCACACTGCTATAGAAAGGAATCTTTAAGCTGGAAAGGGTGCAGATAAGATTTATGAGGATGTTGCCAGGACTCAAGAGCCTGAGATACAGCATGAAATAAATGTGTCATTCAACGGAATTTGGATTTAATAGACAGGCTTTAAAACAGTTTAACAGAAATGATTAATCATATGGATTGTTCTAAACCCAATTCACTTACCAGAGATACGAGCTCCTCCAAATGGTTGCTGCGCCACAACCGAGCCAGTTGACTTGTCATTGATGTAGAAGTTTCCAGCAGAGAATCGCAGAACTTTACATGCTTCATCTACAACATTTCTGAAAGAAAAAGCAAGTCAAATTTTCAATTAATACCTGGAGGGAAATGGATTATTTTAATTTTGGGCAGGTGCAAAAACAAATATTAAACCAATTGAAAATGAAACAGGTAAATGGAACTAAACTACATTGGGAAAGTGTATAAGAAATGCAGATGATTGATGTGGGTGGTATCATAGAAAGTGAAAATGGTTATCAAAAATTGCAGCAGGATCTTGATCAGTTGAGCAAGTAGGCTGAGAATTGCTCATGAAGTTTAATGCTGATAAGTGCAAGGTGTTCCATTTTGGGAAGTCAAACTAGGATAAGATCTTCACAGAGAATGGTAGGGCTCTGGGGAGTGTTGTAGAGCAGGGGGATCTAGGCATACAGGTACATTGTTCCCTAAGAGTGGCGTCACAGGTAGATAGGGCGATGAAAGAGGCTGTCATCAATCAAGGTATTGAGGATAGAAGTTGATCGTTATGTTATAGATGAACTAGACATTGATGTGGTCACCTTGCTATAAGAATTATGTCATTAACCTGGATAGAGTGTAGAGAAGATCTATGAGAATGTTGCCAGGAAACGAGAGGTCGAGCTATAGGGAGAGGTTGGACAAACTAGGGCTTTATTCCTTGGAGTGCAGAGGCTAACAAATTATCTGATAAAGGTCTATAAAATCATATAAAATAGGACGAATACATAGGGTCTGTTGTTTTCACTGCCTATTTATATTACTTGTTATGTTTCCAGTTTCCACTGTTTGCTTCCCATCATCTACCACATTAATTTAAACTCCCCCAAAAAATGTATTAGCCGCCACCATCACCCTCCCCCCCCCCCCCACCCCACCCGAGAACAGAGAATAAATATTTTTCTAATGCAATCTGGAATGCTTCGCTGAAAAGGAGGAACCAGATTCAATAATATCTTCAATAATAATAAAAAGGAAATAAATTGCAGGTTTAAAGAGCAGATGATAAATAGATATTTCTTTCAAGGGTGGCAGAGCACACTGGGATGAATGGTGTCTTTCAAGGGTGGCAGAGCACACTGGGATGAATGGTGTCTTTCAAGGGTGGCAGAGCACACTGGGATGAATGGTGTCTTTCGAGGGTGGCAGAGCACACTGGGATGAATGGTGTCTTTTTGTGCTCGATGGTTCTATGATTCCAATCAGAGAAGCCAAAGAGCTTTTTGTGCCGTGTTAGAGACAAGCCATGTTCCCCATGTCATCTTCAAATCTACAACATGCATGATTCTCAGCACGTCAGTGAACTCTGAGATAGTCTACCCAAATCAGTGATGCACTGCTGTTGGGAATTTAAAATGATCAAGCCACTAGGCAGCCAGTAGCAGTGTTGGAGAGAGAAACTCACAGTTCTGGGAACCTAGCCATTCCTGAATTGCAAATCTTGCCCCTCTGGCCAGGGAAAGCTGGCAAGAAATAATAGGCTTCGCCCCCTTTTAAAGTTTTGAAAGTATAATCACCCATCTGTGACAGATACATTTGAAAATAGTTTTATTTTGCATCAGAGCATTTGCAATGATTCTAAAGGCTAATTTCTAAATAATACAAAATAGCACAAGCCACCGTCTGTATGTTGCACGGACGACTTAAAGGTCATTGATCATACTTTCAATATATGGTTGTAAATCCAACAAAAACTCACTTGTCTTGTGCAAAAATTGCACCTGTGAGACCAAAAGGGGTACTTGTGTCAATCAAGTGAAGAATTTCCTTGTACTGATCAGCTGGATAAACATACACAGCCACGATGGGTCCAAAGATTTCCTGAAAGCAAAAAAGGAATTTTGTTCATAATTCAGTTGTGCTCTGTTATAGGAAAGATGTTGTCAAGCTGGAAAGGATACAGAGAAAATTTACGAGGATGGTGCCAGGCCTAGAGGGTCTGAGCTTTCGGCAAAGGTTGAGTAAGCTGGGACTCTATTCCTTGGAACACAGGAGGATGAGGGGTGATCTTATTGAGGTGTATAAGATCATGAGAGGAATAGATTGGGTAGATGCACAGTCTCTTGCCCAGAGTAGGTGAATCGATGACCAGAGGACATAGGTTTAAGGTGAAGAGGAAAATATTTAACAGGAATCTGAGAGGTAACTTTTTCCCACAAAGGGTAGTGGATGTACGGAACAAGCTGCCAGAGGAGGTAGTTGAGGCAGGGACTATCCCAACATTTAAGAAGTAGTTACACAGGCACCTGGATAGGACAGGTTTGGAAGGATATGTACCAAATGCTGGCAGGGGGGACTAGTGTAGATGGGACATGTTGGTCAGTGTGGGCAAGTTGGGCCGAAGGGCCTGTTTCCACACTGTATCACTCTATGATTCTACTTGATAATTCCACAGCAGCTGCTGAGACACAAGCCCAGGTTTTAACTAGGGGTTATGAATACCTCTCAAATGGTGCAGCTGGTTTGTTGTGCAGGTGAACCTCCTTAATCCTGGCCACATCAGTATATTCCAAAGAAGGCTTCCATGACGATGAGGCCAGCAGTCAGGAGCAGAATTCCTGACCACAGATTCATACATAAGGAAGTGTCAAAGAGAATGAGGTAAGCGAGTTTAGTGATGCTTAGTGACTATCTTTGATCGGACTTTACTGGCTTTACCTTGCACTAAACATTATTCCCTTATTGTGGATCTATACACTGTAACTGGCTCAATTGTAATCAAGTATTGTCTTTCCGCTGACTGGTTAGCACGCAATAAAAGCTTTTCACCGTACCTTGGTACATGTGACAATAATCTAAACTGAGCTTAGTTAAAGATGGTAGTACATTCTTGATCTAAAAGGAAATCATAAACTTTTTGAAGATATTTCTTTCTTGGCCTCTCCACAGTCAATTTCACAGCAGGTTTCCTAGCTTGGTCTGTGCAGTCTGCGATTAAAATTGCAATGGGGACCAAGTGAGATCTTTGGACATCAACATTAGCAAGGCATACACTTGCTTCCAAAACTCTGGGCCATAAGGTAGCATACAACCATAGTCCTGCTTAAGCAGAAAGAGCATTGCTGTGGTTTTCAGAGCTAAAATGCAATTTTGCCTTGCTGATAAAGGCTGAACTGTACCCAGTACAATTCGTACACACAATAGACAATAGGTGCAGGAGTAGGCCATTCAGCCCTTCGAGCCAGCACCGCCATTCAATGCGATCATGGCTGATCACTCTCAATCAGTACCCCGTTCCTGCCTTCTCCCCATACCCCCTCACTCCGCTATCCTTAAGAGCTCTATCCAGCTCTCTCTTGAAAGCATCCAACGAACTGGCCTCCACTGCCTTCTGAGGCAGAGAATTCCACACCTTCACCACCCTCTGACTGAAAAAGTTCTTCCACATCTCCGTTCTAAATGGCCTACCCCTTATTCTTAAACTGTGGCCCCTTGTTCTGGACTCCCCCAACATTGGGAACATGTTATCTGCCTCTAATGTGTCCAATCCCCTAATTATCTTATATGTTTCAATAAGATCCCCCCTCATCCTTCTAAATTCCAGTGTATATAAGCCCAATCGCTCCAGCCTTTCAACATACGACAGTCCCGCCATTCCGGGAATTAACCTAGTGAACCTACGCTGCACGCCCTCCATAGCAAGAATATCCTTCCTCAAATTTGGAGACCAAAACTGCACACAGTACTCCAGGTGCGGTCTCATAGCATAGCAATCACATAGCATTGTAAAGGAATAGCAGCAGATATTATCAATACCAGAAATAAGGAGAAATATCCTGATATGCACCCAAATGATTTGGAAGTAATCATTTGAACATTTAAAGAACATATTTTAAATAAATGTCATACAGAAGGATATTATAACATATTCACAAAGGTTTGAGTGGCCCAAATTGGTCCATATGATCAGTCTAAAGATGCTCTATAATGGACGGAGTATTTGAAGATCAGATAT
Source organism: Rhinoraja longicauda (assembly GCF_053455715.1). Taxonomy (NCBI): domain Eukaryota; kingdom Metazoa; phylum Chordata; class Chondrichthyes; order Rajiformes; family Arhynchobatidae; genus Rhinoraja; species Rhinoraja longicauda. Next base: position 24,945,667 of record NC_135982.1, on the reverse strand, counting down.
TTCCCATTATTTGCAGGATCTGTGGCGGGTGACATTCTTACCTCTTTCATTATAGGATCCAGTGGGTCTTTTGTCTCTATAATTGAAGGCTGCACATAATAACCAACTTTATCATCACATTTTCCACCTGCAATTACTGTTAAATTTGGGGAGGATTCTACATGTTCCATCCATTTCTTTATTCGAGCAAAAGACTGAAAGAAAAAAAAGATGTTGCAACATGTAAAGCAAGCAAAACACAGCTTGCAATTTTCTCCACAGAGATGCTTTTGAACTGTTCTCCTTCTTCCTGAACCATGACTACCCCTCGACCATAGCAGACAGGCCCCTTGACAAGTCATTTTCCACAGCTTTGCCCTCACCCTTCTTCCTTCTGCACAGGACAAGAAGAGTTCCCCTGATCATGGTGTCATTGGGCATACCCAAACTATATAACATAACAAGAGGGAGCTTAACTACCTTAAAGGCCATTCATTGCCCTCTCCCAACTTCTCTGCTACCTGGACTAAATTATTTCACTCTCTCCACCCTGAAATGTTAACTTTGTTGCCTGACCTGCTGTGTTTCTCCAAGCAATTTTTGTTTTCGTTTGATGTTTCATCCGATTGAGTGTCAAAAATTAAATCTCCAATAGCATTCTTTACCTTGTCATCAATGACTGCTGAAAAGAATGTTTCGAAGTCATCGACTGGCTAAACAAAAGACAAAACATTAATAGAGATCAAAATTACATTGCAACTTTGCAAAACAATATTCAATTCACAGCTCAAAAACTAAGCTTCACAATAACAAATAATCACAGCTCTGCAAAGAGAGATCATTTGACAAATTGCTTTCCAGAGGTTGCAGATGGGAAATAAATTTGTTTATGATATTGCATTCCCTCTCAGGGCTCTAATTAGATCAACTAACACCCAAGAGTCCCTTGTTCAAATAATCTTAATGGACTGTAATTTCTAGCAGAAGTATGTTCAAATAGAAAGGTCTTAGGATCGCAAACCAATTCAGTTACATACAAGGCAACTGTCAGTTTAGTTCTGGAGTCAGATTACCAGCAATTTACAAAATCAAAACCAGCTTTTCACCAAAGTCCAGTAAAAAAATGACCACCCTTAACATTGGAGAGACTGTTTAGGGCTGATGTCAGAAGTACTGTCGATACACGAGGCAAACAACTGGAACTCTCTCTAAAAAGCTGTAGAAGCTGGGTTGTCAACAAAAAAAACAAATGTTGATTCTGACATAGAAAGGGTTGCAAAATTAGGTGAAGATAAACTGCAGATCAGACATAATTTCAGTAAATGGCAAAGTGCATTCAAACATATCCCCGTGTTTTTATATGTTTGCTGCACAAACTGAAGGCAGAAATGGTTTCAGATTGCCTGAATGTTTGTGGAGAGCAATTGTTTTAAGTCTATGCCTTCAGCTCGACAATCATAACCATACCCAATAAATAAGATGGAGCACTGAAGCACTGACAACTCCGCAGCATGGCACCGCATGCTGAACTCATACCTGTGGATAGACAGTTTAGTGGGAAAGAACTCCACTGAAATGCAACCCTTACAGTTTGACGACACGACTCAGATACTATTTTAACTTTATGTGGCACGGTCAGCGAAATCCAGTGCCAAGGAGCAGTTCCTCTAGGGTAGGATACAAGTGACTTATGTGTATTTTTTTCAAATAAAGGTTTTTTGTAGTTCATGGAAATCATCTGGCCTCACCAACATGTATTCTTTCTCCATACAAACATTTATCCCATGACCAAAGCTATCTCTGACGTAGAGTACTTTCTGAGCATTCTGCACGATTCAAGGCAGGGAAATTCACCACAGAGGGAGCCTATTCAACCTGTCACGTCCATGCCAGTAAAGCAGCACACTGAAACTACACCTCCTGCAGTAGTGCATGAAAAGCATGGTTGACCATCATTTAAAACATACAGATAGTCAATTAACATGACAAACAGGTATCCTGGTAAGAGTGGTGTGACTCAGCATGCTGGAAGTGTAGAAACACTAGCATTTAGAAATATAAAACATTACTTTGCTCCATTTACATAATAGCACTAATATCCCCAGTATTTTACTATTTCAAAGTTGGTTATTATGGTCGTAAGCTGTAATTGTGCAGATGGGATTTGGATCAAACATTTATTTTAGCATAAAGAAATGCTCAATGTGCTCACTTCATATGCAGCTAGTGGAGCAAAGGGCAACTGTGGTGCAAAGGGAAGAGGGTGGATACACAGCACTGCAAAACAATTTAAGCCAGTTGAGTGATCAGCAAATTCTCAAGTGCTGCTTTAAAGAGACCAACTTTGGAGATTAAACATGTGGAGTCAGCTTTGATCGATACCACCACAAGGTTCTGGATTCATGTTTTTTTTACAATGAGACCAAAAGCTATAATAAATCATGAGGCCAAATCCAAACAAAAAATATTTATTTTAGTCACATTACTTTCTAAAATACAAATCATTTCTAAATACAAGCTTAACCTCATTTAATCAGCTCTTTCTAATTCATCTCACTTTTTAATTACTATTTTTAACTTTCGTAGGGTCCTGCGTTTCATCCTGGATTCTCAAGAATAAAAAAGACCAAGTTGGCTGAATTTAAAATTTTTGTCATACTTACATTTCCTACTTTTATTTTCTTTTGCTCCTCCTGGAGATTTGTTTTAATTTCAGGCCACAGTGAATCAGGCACATACATCCTTGAACATGCTGAACATTTCTGCCCTCCGTATTCAAAAGCAGAACGAATGGTACCATTTACTACACTGGTAATATCAGCTGATTTGTGCACAAAATGGTAGTTTTTACCGCCACATTCTGTAAAGAATATAGAGTTTTCTTAGAAATCTATTTGATTTAGAACATACCAATGTTGCTAAGCAACAGGTAAAGGTTAGCCAACTCAGACAAGTTTTAAAATCCCTCTGATCCCCTAACTTGGCAGCATGAATAAGCACGAGACAATCTCCTTGCTTGCAATCTGAATGGGTTTCCAATTATATATTTTTTGTAGTTCCAAAAAAATCCAACAAAGCAAAAGGAAGTTGAATTAGGAATAGACATGACCAGTTTGCATTTACTTTAAACCGTTTTAAACAGAGGTTCCCAAAATGATAGATCTAAGAAGCTGTTTAATTCTGGTTTGTCCAAGGATATTATTTGAAAGTGATATCAGAAGAGGACAGAGAAGAGGACAGCAAGCTTCCAGAGCATAACAAATGAATTAAGGCATAATTATTTTATGGCCCGAGGATTTGACCATATAATCACTTGGGATAGAAAATCATTTTTGGATGATAAATTCCCTGGCTCTGAACAAATTAACATATTATCCACTGTTGATATATTATTCAGTTACTTTTGTGAATTAACCACTTCTATAATTGAATATACTGCAATATAGTTTCCTTCACAGTTTTCACAAAAACTGCTGAAAGTTTTTAAAACCTTGCCCCCAGGTCTACCAGCTGCACTTTCCTTCCTGACGTATTTTACTTAAAGAGCCGCACCAATTATTTGTGGCATTATTCCTGAGCTTTTTTTTAAAATGCAGGTGGTTTCACAATTCTTTTCCTTACACGTTGACCACAACAATCAGTTTAGTCTGAAATACAACACGGAAATAGGTCCTTCGGCCTACTGAGTCTGCGCCGACCAGCCCTACACACTAGGGACAATTTTTTTTCTCTTACCGAAGCCAATTAACCTACAAACCTGCACATCTTTGGAGTGTGGGAGGAAACTAGACCACCCGGGGAAAATCCACGCAGTCACGGGGAGAACGTAAAACTCCATACAGACAGCATCTGTGGTCAGGATCAAACCCGGGTTTCTTGCGCTGTAAGGCAACAACTCTACCGCTGTACCACCATGCCGCCCTTGTTCTTTCTGGAAAGGCTACAGGTTATCTTCTAAGAAAGAATACATAAATAATGATCCCAATCTACATCATTATCCACATTAGAAAATGACAGACAATGCGCGATGTAATGCTGGTTTGGAACTATTTACAAGACGAGTGTACTGCCACATTACATGTGGGTAAGTTAACACAATCAAAGAAAAGACACACAATGCTGGAGTAACTCAATGGGTCAAGCAGCATATCTGGAGAACATGGATAGGTGGCATTTCAGGTCAGAACCCTTCTACATTTTAACATAATTAATATCTTTACAATAAAATCTTTCTAGGATGAACTTTCCTTGTATTGGCACTAATTTGAGAAATCAATTTCCATAATTTATTTCTACACATTATAACTAAGACCTCAGGAACTTCAAGTAGGAATCTCAGAAATACAGAAAAGATATTGGGCATGTTAAATATTTAGTAATGTTAATTTGTATGGGATTGCTTCAAAAGATTATTGGTCAGAATTAAGAAGAAATGTTTCTACCTCCACATATACGAGGAAAGGTACGGTACTTATCCAGGTTTGCAGAAGCCTGCTTCCAAAGATACTTAAATGTTCTGGAGAAGAAAGAGTGTCAAGTTATAAAAAATACGCAACATAGTTTTTCACACTTCTAAATGCCAAGTTAAAAAGAAACCAACTTATCACCTTACACCATCAATATAATGCAAGGCAAAGAAGGTTGAAGGAAGATTCGCGAGGTGTTTAAATCCAGTTTTTGTTTGGGTGGTATTAAGAGGTGACAGATATCAGAGGCACAAGAAACTCAGATCAGTGAGTTATGACCATCTGAATGCACAACCCAAAACCAGGGTAGAAGCAAGCTCAGAAATAACATTCAAAAGAGATCTGGATAAAAGCTTGCAGGTTAAAAAGTTACGGAGACAGGAGAAAGGGAAAACAGGAATACAAATGGCTGAAGGGTCCCAACCAGAAACGTCGCCCGTCCGTTCACTCCACAGATGCTGCCTGAATCGTCGAGTTCCTCCAGCACTTTGTGTTTACAAATAAGAATAGCTAGATAGTTTTATCAAAAAGGAGGCATATGCACATCAGGGCAAACAGGCCCAAAGTATTTTGCTGAATAAGTCCAAAGCCAATTTCCGTGGCCTGTATATGTGCTTCAATAAGATTTTCACGACATTTTCGATGTAATCCTGTGTTGGTGTAATTACACAATTGCAGTACTACTGTTGCAGTACCACCTCAATTATGTCTCCCTTGGACTGCATACCCCAGTTCTGCTTCCCAGTTATTACTTTAATTATTTATAGTTAAGCATATTGATTTCTAAAAAATAAGGTAGAAATTTGAAATGGACTATTATTTCTGCATGCTTTCAGTCATTGTCTTCTCACTCCGCTAAAGTGAAAACTAAAAATCCTATTCACTTTGAAGTGCAATTCCAAGAGGGATTGTGTTATTTTTACATAAGTAACAAGCAACTAGTCAATATACATTCTGAAGATACAACATTTGGACTTTTTTGTAATCTATGGAATAAAAAATAAGCATATCGATTTATTCACAAAATGCTGGAGTAACTCAGCAGGTCGGGCAGCATCTCGGGAGAGAAGGAATGGGTGACGTTTCGGGTCGAGACCCTTCTTCAGACAAAAAATAAGCATAACTTTCTTCTCCAATCTTGTTTTGCATGTTTTCATCAAATGCTTGAAATCTTGCAATATCTAGACCCCCCCAGGAAATGAATGTTACACCACATATTATTATTCTGTCTCTCAAGAGATTAATATCATACATTTCAGAATTAATCTCTACCATCCATGGTTAACCTACAAAATAATTAATGGTAGTTACTTTCAAATACAGTTGAAGAGATTTATTAGTTCTTCGCCTTTCTCTGCTCTCTGAAGCAGTAGCTTAAAACCAATGTTTTTGACTAGGCTTTCAGACACTATTCTAATATCCCAAAGGGTCTTTAACCAAAACATTGCCTATCCACGTCCTTCAGAGATGCTGCCTTTCCTGCTGAGTTACTCCAGAACTTTATGATCTACGCAAGATTTGAGCATCCACAGTTCCTTGTGTTTATGCTTTATTATTTCCCTTGACAATGTCAATCTTCAACAACATTCATGTGAAGCCACTATTCACCAATAAATGCAGTTTGTCAATACTTACTGGACGCTGCCCGTGAAGTTGATCCCTGCTAAATGCTCAGAATCCATAATTGTTTCGCCAAATAACGGCCCATCAGCTGGAACAAACTGAATGACATTTGGCGGAAGTCCAGCTTCAAGTAGTATTTCGTACACATTATAACTAGCAGCCATAGCCGTGTCACTGGGTTTCCAGACCACCACGTTACCCTGAAACAATATGCAACTTTACCATCTTACTTGAAATTCTTAACTTATTATCAAAACTGCATGACAGAATAAATGGTGGCATCTTGAACCGAAGAGCGTCACAAAGATATGCAATATTGGCCGCAGCTGAATTTGCAGAAACTAAGCACACCTGTTACCACAAAAATACGAGGATGCCACTAGTCTCAGGAAAATAAATAGTTCTTGTGCTCCCTTATGTTACTCCCTTATGATTTTTGTTGTATGACGGTCAACGTTTTAGTTGACAAATGAACTTGATTTATCGTAGTAGAATCTTACATGGCATATCTAGATATGGGTACGGACTACGCATACGCAGCACTTACATATCAAGAAACCACCAAATCTTACTGAGATAATCACCCAGCAATTACAGGGATAGTATATACAGTGCTTTGCCTGGTGAGGTTTTGATCTCATAAGTACCGAGTATCCTTCAGCTTTAAAAGGGTATATAATAGCTTCCAAAAGCAATCGTTTCTACAATATGTCTTTTCAAATGTCTTAATACTCTGCTATCAGTTTGTCACAAGCACCCACTAGCCTACTTGCTTATGAATTCCAACTGCAATGGAGGAATGAGGGAAACTATAAACAGAAAATTTAAAAGCAGAAAAGCCATCTGGTCCAGATTTTGTGCATCCTGGGAACCAAATAAACCAGAATAGAAAGAACACAGATGACAGTCACAATCTTTAAAATGAATACGGTGAAAAACGACCCTTTACACCTTTGGGATTCTGTCTGCAATGTATTCTCGTGTCATGTCGGATTTTTAATATATTATTTGTTTCTTACCATAAGAGCTGGAGCTCCTGCAAGATTCCCACCGATTGCAGTGAAGTTAAAAGGCGAAATAGCTGCTACAAAGCCCTGCAGGAAAAAAATAGTCGGTTCAGTATCGGAAAAAATACTATTATTGATCATTTACTGCAACACAATGTTCTGACATTTTTTCCAAGTGTTTTCACAAAACTAAAAGCAGATCTCTTGTATCTTTATGTTTTGCTTACACCTAGTTATACCCTCACCTCTAGACTCCTGTACAGAGTTGTGTTGGTGCTTGGCGATTCACTGATTGGTTGTTGATGCTGAAGTTCCAAAGCATATTTGGCATTGAATCGAAAGAAGTCAATTAGTTCTGCTGCTGCATCAATCTCTGCTTGAATTACTGTTTTACCCTGAAAAAAAAGCCCAATATGAACATTTTATAATTTCATATAGATTACCACTTAAGACTTTGGTCTGAGGCCTTGTATGTTCTCAAGTAGATGCAAAAGATCCCACAGAAATATTTTTAAGTGTTGTGACGTTCTCAATTCCATAAGTAACATGGATGAAAATAATTATCTGGTCATAATGCAGTGAGTGGCATTGAGGTGCACAAATGGACTGCTGCATTTTAAATTTCACCACATGACTATACTAAATGAATTGGCTATAAAGACGTTTGAATTAGCTATAAAGAACACATGCTCAAGAGTGTCTTTTTCCTCTTCTTTGCTGTTGTGAATCTATTCGACATACCTGGCCAACCATGGTTCTAGCCAATAGCTCTGCACGTCTTGACCCACTGATCAGGTCAGCCGCTTTGAAAAATATTTGAGCTCGATCCTCGATGGGTTTGAGATCCCATTCTCTGTGAGCAGACAGCGCCGCATTAATTGCTTTGTTAAGTAATTCCTGCAAAAGGAAAAATCTGCATTTACGTGAATGAAAATAATTCAGGTTAAAAAACATTTAATCTCAGGAGCAAACTTCTGATGAATATTAAATGTCTACGTTCCCCCACATTCACAAGCTATTTTTTTTTACTGACAAGCTATAACATTCCACCATGTATAATAGGAAATCAGAGAGTTAAAAGCCTTTTTTAAGGAGGAGGGGGTGGTTTGGGAGGCAAACGTGGATAACCTCTTTTCCATCACATTTCCGAAGTGAAAAGATCTTGAAGTCCAAGGCCAGACTTTGAGTTACTGGATCCTGGTTACTACCAGTTATGCAGAATGAATACACTTTTGCATACCCTTTATTTCCTATCAATACTTCTGAAAGCTATTTTAACTTCAATGCAAGAGGCATTTTAGCCACCGACTGAAAACAATAAGCAAGTGCAAGAAACAGATCAGAGTTAGTCAAAGAGCCTCATATTTCCCAAACCCTGGATCTTTTATTGCCGATCAGAAAATCATTCTATATTCAGTTTCGTCTGGGGATGAAACTAATTCTAACCCACGGCATTCTAATGCAATAAAAACAAATCTCCATTTCACAGCCAATTTCACAACTTCAATATTCATCAAAGCACTTCAGCATTATACCATGTAACTCAGAGAAATGTGACTGCCTATTAGCATGTAGCAAGGTCCCATGATACCAAGGGACAAGGTCAATTAAACTGCTACCTTTAATTGATTTTAATTTAATGAGAAAAATTAGCTGCAATATGACAGGGAGCTCAAAAGAGCACCAATGAATATGTATCTGATTTTCTCTGAAAGATGCTACCTCCAACAATGCAATATTCTCTCATTATTGCACCAATGTTGCAGCTCGTTGGAGCTCAAAACCAGAGCAGTCTGATTCAGGAGGCAACAGTGGCACTTGCCGATCGTTTTAATATATCATTGTAAAATCCAAAAACCTGGGCTGCTGTTACTGTATTTATCAATCCAGTTCTTCATGCTGCTCAGCTTACCTTGTCAGCATAGCAGAATTTGGCCACCTTGTGCGAATGGTTAAATGGCTAAAATAAAATAAAATAAAATTAATTTTGTGATGATGCTGTGTTACTTTAATATGTACTTAGCTATAACATTGTATGTAAGAAAACCGAACTTCCTACAAATCGAACATGAGCATATTCAGAAAAATACACGGCAATAATTTAATCTTAAGAATTACAAAGGTACATGGCATTTCATCCCTACACCATAAGTACAAATCTGGGCACCACCATTTAGGAAAGATGTGAAGTCAGAGAGAGGGAACTGAATTGATTTAGGAGAATAATTGTGAGGATGTGACGCTTTATTTGTGTGGACAGATTGAGGCTGTGATTTTTCTCCCCAGAATAGAGAAGATTGAAAGGGAATCTGACAAAGATTTTAAATTAATAAAAATGCCTAGATACAGTAGGTAATAAAAAACATTTTCTCCGGTTTCCTCCCACATTCCATAGACATGCAGGTTTGTATGTTACATGGCTTCTGTAATTTGTCCCTGGTGTATAGGATAGAACTAGTATACAGGTGATAGCTGGCCAGCGCAGACCCGGTGGGCCAAAGAGCCTAGTTCCACACAGCCTAGTTCCAAGCTGCATATCTAAAACTAAATTAGTGAAAGACTGAAGAATTGAAGGGTATACAATTTAAGAAAATTGACAAATCAATCAAAAGCAGCACCAGCAAAAAACATTTTTATTAAGAAAGTGGCTCGAATGTACTGCCCATGACTATGGTGGAGAAAGATTTCATTATAGTTTTAAAAAAGAACTGGCTAAATAATCGAAAGAAAAATAAAATGCAGGTCTACGGGAAGGGGGTGGGAGACAGGCCATTTAGTACATTGAGCCCATGCCAACTCTCTATAGCAGCAATACCATGGCTGGATTGCTGCTATAGAGTTGGCATGGATTCAATGTACTAAATGGCTGTCTCCAGGTTGTCAACTGTGATTCTGTACTGCCCAAAAAAAAATTCATATTCAAAAGATCAAGAAATTCAAACTTATGGAGTAGAATTGAAATGCAGTTAACAGCTTTGCTACGTCCAGTCAATGTTGGATTTCAGAAGTATTCTCAATGAAGTAAATCTGAATGAACATTTCATTCACTTCTATACTTACACATAGCTGGTATCGTATCTCTTTAGTCCAGACATGTTCTCCCCCAATAACACATGGGACCTCGAGTGTTCTTCCCTTCAGATCATTCAGAGCCTAACAGAAAGATAATCTCCAGATCAAAATCATGGGAGAGCAATCATTACATTTCCATATCTAAGACTACTGTGTTACACATTGGAAAGTAATTCACCAACTTAATCCACAAATTAGTCCAGGCCTTCAGATCCACCTCTACACCTACTCTTCTAATTTTTTATCTGCCATGCGTTTCCTTCTTGCTAACACTATTTTTCAATGCAGGACTTTAAGCCATCATTGGCATGCACTCCATAATTATCTTCCTAAACCCGTTCATGCAAGCTTGTTAAACTTTCTCCCTGAACTTGCTTCAATAATCTTGCCTAATTCATCCTCCTAGCATTCTGAAGATGGAGGAGATAAGGTTGGGATTAAATGAAACTCCAAGCTGCACAGAGTGTCTGAGTCAGTCTTGGGTTGCAGGTAGAGAAGAAATGAACACATACATTACCAGACAATAGAAATAGGCAAAGAGTGGCAATAAAGGGGGCATTTTCTGGTTGGCTGCCAGTGACTAGCAGAGTTGCAAAGGGGTCGGTGCTGGGGGTGCTACTCTTCACGTTGCATATTAATGCTTTGGATGAGGGGATTGAAGGCTTTGTGACTAAGTTTGCGGATGATACGAAAATATGTGGAGGGGCAGGTAATGTAGAGAAAGCAGGGACTCTACAGAAGGAATTGGACAGGTTGGGAGAATGGGCAGAGAAATGGCAGATGGAATATGCAATGTGTGGAGTCGTGCATTTTGGTAGTAGGAATAAAAGCGTACACTATTCTCTAAATGGGGAGAAAATCCAGAAATTGGAGGTGCAACGGGACCTGGGAGTGCTGGAGCAGGATTTCCAAAAAGTTAATCTGGAAGTCGAATCGCTAGTAAAGACGGCAAATGCAATGCTAGCATTTATTTCAAGAGGGCTGGAATACAAAACAAGAATGTAATGCTGAGGCTCTATAAGGTCTGGTCAGGCCACATTTGGCGTATTGTGAGCAATTTTGAGGATCATATCTGACGATGTGCTGGCTCTGGAGAGGGTCCAGAGGTTTACTACAATGATCCCAGGAATGAGTGGGTTAACATATGATGAGCGTTTGATGGCATTGGGCCTGTACTCGCTGGAGTTTAGAAACATGAGGCAGACCTCTTTGAAACTTACCGAACAGTGAAAGACTTGGATAGAGTGGATGTGGAGAGGATGTTTCCACTAGTGGGTGAGTCTAGGATTAGAGGTCATAGCCTCAGAATTAAAGGACATTCCTTTAGGAAGGAGATGAGGAGGAATTTCTTTAGTCAGAGGGAGGCAAATCTGTGGAATTCTTTGACACAGAAGGCTGTGGAGGCCGTCAATGGATATTTTTACAGCAGTGATAGATTCTTGATTAGTACTGGTGTACTATGGGGTTATGGGGAGAAGGCAGGAGAATGGGATTAGGAGGGAGAGATAGATCAGCCATGATTGAATGGCAGAGTAGACTTAAATGGCCTGATTCTGCTCCTATCACTTATGACCTTAAATACAATAACATTGTTGACAATATTGCAATTAATTCCATATCAGTTTCATCAAGATGAACATGAGCAGGCTCCCAGTTCCACATGGACATTTCTGTGTATGAACAGATAGTATGATACATCTCTTGGTGTATGAACAGATAGGTGCTTGAGTAGTAGCGGCATCAAATGTTACAGGGAAAAGGCAGGAGAATGGGATTGAGAGTGAAAAATAGATCCGCCATGATCAAATGATTGAGTAGACTCAAAAGGCCGAATGGCCTAATTCCTCTCCTGTGTTTTATGATCTTATGACCAATGTGGGATTGCATGTCTCCTTTGACCGTTGGGATTCCTTCATGTGCTCCAACTTTCTTCAACATCCCAAAGATATGCTGATTAATAGATTAAATGGCAATTGAGGATTGCAGCTGGTATAAATGGATGGTGGGAGAATTAGGGGTGTTAATGAGGAGGTGAGAGACAATAGGTTACAGGAAATAAGTGGGGAACTGGGACTGCTCTAAAAGCAGGCCTGCACTTGATAGAACTAACGACCTCCTTCAATATTGAAAATAAACACAAATTTATTGTTTTGATCATCTGACTGACTGTTATGCTGAAGTCATGTAACATTTCTTGTTGGATGTGCAACCATTCACTGGTTGCATCATTGTGCTGTACAAAGCTTATAACCACACCTTCTGTAGAGCTTGCCGTTCTGAGCTTCCCGGTTTGAATTCAAGGATAGGTTCATTCTTTACAGCTGCTGCAGCCGTGTGTGTCAAGCAGAATCTGCAACAAATAACCAGACAATCATCCTTAAGGCTAATGTTCAACATCCTGTCATTGAGTCCCACATCAAATACAAAATGCTATCACACAGCCTCGTATGCATTTATTATTAAGGGATTATTAAGGGATTGAACATGCTAGAGGCAGGAAACATGTTCCCAATGTTGGGAGAGTCCAGAACCAGGGGCCACAGTTTAAGAATAAGGGGTAGGCCATTTAGAATGGAGATGAGGAAAAACTTTTTCACTCGGAGAGTTGTAAATCTGTGGAATTCCCTGCCTCAGAAGGCAGTGGAGGCCGATTCTCCGGATGCTTTCAAGAGAGAGTTAGATAGAGCTCTTAATGTTAGCAGAGTCAGGGGGTATGGGGAGAGGTCAGGAATGGGGAGAGGTCAGGAATGGGGTGCTGATTGTGAATGATCAGCCATGATCATATTGAATGGCGGTGCTGGCTCGAAGGGCCGAATGGCCTACTCCTGCACCTATTGTCTATTATATTTATCCAAATGTAATTAAACAAAAAGCAGAAAAGTAATTTTATAATTTTATTTTACACTCTCAAGTTTTCGGAAGGTACATCTTTTACTTCAGGACTGGTTATTACTATATTGTTTGCATCATTTAGCACCCGACCAACTAGTTTCTTGCAGAGTACAAAGGATAGAAAATTGGTTGGCGGACAGGAAGCAAAGAGTAGGAATAAACGGGTCATATCATATCATATATATACAGCCGGAAACAGGCCTTTTCGGCCCTCCAAGTCCGTGCCGCCCAGTGATCCCCGTACATTAACACTATCCTACACCCACTAGGGACAATTTTTACATTTACCCAGCCAATTAACCTACATACCTGTACGTCTTTGGGTCCTTTTCAGAATGGCAGGCAGTGACTAGTGGGGTACCGCAAGGCTCAGTGCTGGGACCCCAGTTATTTACAGTGTATATTAATGATTTGGACGAGGGAATTGAATGCAACATCTCTAAGTTTGCGGATGACACGAAGCTGGGTGGCAGTGTTAGCTGCGAGGAGGATGCTAGGAGGCTGCAGAGTGACTTGGATAGATTAGGCGAGTGGGCAAATGCATGGCAGATGCAATATAATGTGGATAAATGTGAGGTTATCCACTTTGGCGGCAAGAACAGGAAAGCAGAGTATTACTTGAATGGTGACCGATTGGGAGAAGGGGAGATGCAACGTGACCTGGGTGTCATGGTGCACCAGTCATTGAAAGCAAGCATGCAGGTGCAGCAGGCAGTGAAGAAAGCGAATGGTATGTTGGCATTCATAGCAAGAGGATTTGAGTTTAGGAGCAGGGAGGTTCTGCTGCAGTTGTACAGGGCCTTGGTGAGACCGCACCTGGAGTATTGTGTGCAGTTTTGGTCTCCTAATCTGAGGAAAGACGTTCTTGCCTTAGAGGGAGTACGGAGACGGTTCACTAGATTGATCCCTGGGATGGCGGGACTTTCATATGAAGAAAGACTGGATAGACTAGGCTTGTACTCGCTGGAATTTAGAAGACTGAGGGGGGATCTTATAGAAACATATAAAATTCTTAAGAGGTTGGAGGGGCTAGATGCGGGAAGATTGTTCCCGATGTTGGGGGAGTCCAGAACCAGGGGTCACAGCTTAAGGATAAGGGGGAAGTCTTTTAGGACCGAGATGAGAAAACATTTCTTCACAGTGGCGAGTCTGTGGAATTCTCTGCCACAGAAGGTAGTTGAGGCCAGTTCATTGGCTATATTTAAGAGGGAGTTAGATGTGGCCCTTTTTGCTAAAGGGATCAGGGGATATGGAGAGAAGGCAGGTACAGGTTACTGAGCTGGATGATCAGCCATGATCATATTGCATGGCGGTGCAGGCTCGAAGGGCCGAATGGCCTACTCCTGCACCTATTTTCTATGTTTTGCATTTCACCATGCTGTCCTAGGTGGTCTGTCAAATTCCATTCTCTCAATCACAAAATTATTGTTACAGCTTATCTCTTAATTAACTACATTCCTATAACCCACTATGTTTCCCTCTGACTAAAACTTCATGTAGAACACAAAGTGCTGGAGTCACTCAGCGGGTCAGGGAGCATCTCTGGGGGTCTTGGGTCGGTGACGTTTCGGGTCAGTCACTTATCCACACCCACCAGAGAAAGAAGGGTATAAACCTGGAACATCACCTACCATGTCCTCCTGACAAAATGGTCCCAACCTAAAACATCGCCTAGCAAAGTCCTCCAGAGAAGGAAGCATCCCGACCCAAAACATTGCCTACAAATGTCCTCCAGAGAAGGGTCCCGGCCTGAAACATGGCCTGCCCATGTCCTCCAGAGATACTGCCTTTCCTGCCGAATTACTTCAGCACTTTTTCTACGCAAAATACCAGCGCCTGCAGTTCCTTGTGTCTCCGGCAATAAAAACCTCATGCCTGCTGCCTCCCCTTTCCCACTTCTTTTCACCATGACATTTCTGCAGCTAACATTTGCTCCCTGCAACAATTGGTGTCCCTACCCAATATAAAACTGTCCCATCCTTCCCTTTGCATGTGAAATATATCACCTCCTAAACTGTGAGCCTATTTGACACACAACTGATTAACACATTTGACTGGACTACATTACTATTATCAGTAATGCTTTACCTCTGACGTAAATTGTCAGTTACTCCCAGGTCACCTTAGAATAATAATTGCTGTTCTTTCCACCAATATTATGCCTTTAGACCCCTTCACGTTTGTACTTCCACCTCCAACAAGAATTCATCAGCTTTTCTCTAATTCTTAACAGGGTTGACAACATAAATGCAGGAATTACATTTCTAGTATCAGGACACGTGGCTTCAAAATAAGTAATCATTCAGGAATTAGATGAGAAGAAATGTCCTCATTCAGTGAATTGTTGAAAGTCTCTACCCAAAAGAGTTTTACATGCTCAGTTGCTGAGTGTCGTCAGGGCAGAGATCAATATATTTTCATTTTAAGGAAATAAGGAGATGTTGGGTTTAAACAGAAGAATGGCAGAACAGGCATGAGGGGATAGTGACATCCCTGCTTCTATTTCTTGTGTTCCATTATTTTTTTTCCTCCCCATCAGCACATCCTAATGTACTATTTACAGTATCACATTTTGTCACCGTCTAACTGCCCTTATAACATCTCCATAGTAACTTTAGCCTCAACCCAACACAGATATTCCCGGTCATGTCCATCCATCTTCCTCATCCACCTCCCCATGCCATTTGAAACAATTTATTCTGAAGGGTTTTCAACACAATAAGATTCTCTTTCCTTGATGTGTAACACTTCCCTGCCAGGTTTCCAGTATTTTACTGTTTTGGTTCAGACTTCCAGCATTCAGCAACTTAAAAAAAAATTGCCAACAGAAGAACTTCATTTTCCAATAACTTAAAGGTTTAGACGTCAACCCTCAAATCTATATCCTCTTATCTTAAACCACATTCCTAAAACAGGCTTCATCCGACCTTCTTTGCCAAACCCACCATGAAGAAACCCAAGCAAAAGACAAAATCCCAGAGGAGCTCAGTGGGTCAGGCATTATCTGCAGAGGGAATGGACGGACAACATTTTGGGACAGGACCTTGCTTCAGACTCTCAGCCCTCCACAGATTGCTGAGTTCCACTACTTTGTGTTTTGCTCAAGATTCCAAGATGTTAGAAATCCCTCTGAATAAACCTATCCTGCACTTGTCAGCGACCTCTTTCGTCAAGGACCTTTTTATTTGCACAGTGCTGTGAACGACCTTGAGGTCTGGGACTCGCTGGAAGTTTGGTTGGGGAGGGGGGTAGGGGCCGAGGGGGAAGCAAGGGATCGGGGGCAGGGGGAGAGAGATGGGCAAGGGATAGGGGAGCTGGAGGGGTGAGGAAGAGATAGGCAAGGAACACGTGACGGGGGGGGGGGATAGGGAATAGAAGGTATTGGGAGGGCGAGGAATGGGGGGGGGGGATTAGAATGGGTGAGGGAATATGGGGGGCAGGTGAAAGGAGGGAATAGGGGGGCAGGTGAAGGGGGTAAGGGAATGGGGGCAGGTGAAAGGAGTGAGGGAATAGGGTGGCAGGTGAGGGAATAGGGGGGCATGTGAAGGGAGTGAGGGAATGGGGGGGGCATGTGAAGGGGGTGAGGGAATAGGGGAGCATGTGAAGGGGGTGAGGGAATGGGGGGGCATGTGAAGGGGTGAGGGAATAGAGGGGGGCATGTGAAGGGGGTGAGGGAATGGGGCAGGTGAAGGGGGTGAGGGAATGGGGCAGGTGAAGGGGGTGAGGGAATGGGGGGCATGTGAAGGGGTGAGGGAATAGAGGGGGGCATGTGAAGGGGGTGAGGGAATGGGGGGGCATGTGAAGGCGAGGAATAAGACGGCCGAAAGGGACGTGGGAATAGGGGGGCGAAGCAAGGGATTGGGGGCGAGGAATAGGGGGGCAGAGGAGGAATGAAGGGGGCCGGGGGAATGAGAAGGGGGCTGGGAGTTGGGGGGGGGGGGGAGAGAAGGACCTGTGAGGGGGTGGGGGTGGTTGAGTGAGGGGGGAGAGAGGCCGAGCGAGGTGAGGGGTGGAATGGGGAGATGCGGGACACAACTGAGGGAACCGCCGGCTCCCGGCAGACCAGAGACATGACCGCGACGGGCAGGGATCCCACATCCTTTAACGGCCAGGTAACTCTGCCACTGACAGGGTGTCGCCCCGTGTCTCTCTCCCTCCCGCACAATCACTCACTCACCCCGTGCGGCCGCGGGCCAGGAGCCGCCTGAGCGTCAACATGTCGTCGTCGCCGCGGTCTGAGGCGCGGAGTGATGCTTCGGGGGCGGGCGCGCGATGCGGTCGGCGCCGGGCCGCATCACCGCGAGCCTGCGCTCTGCAAACGCCCCTCCTCTCTCTCTTTCTCTATCTCTCTCACTCTCTCTATCCCTCCCTCCATCCCTCTCTCTATCTATCCCTATCCACAGACACTGCAGCATTGCGAATTCCACCATTCATGCCAAATTGACGTCTGGTTGGGCGGCGGAGTTTGGGCGCCAATTTCCCCGTTGGTTTTAGTCAGCGTCAGCGGGCGCCTTCCGCGCCGCGGGAAAGAGTGCGGGGAGTCTCTCCCCCCTCCCCCCCCCCACGTGGGCAGGTGGGGAGTCCCTCCCCCCCCCCCACGTGGGAAGGCGGGTAGTCTCTCCCCCCCCCCCCCACGTGGGCAGGCGGGTAGTCTCTCCCCCCCCCCCTCCACGTGGGCAGGCGGGGAGTCTCCTTGGAGGATGTGAGAGGTGATCTTATAGAGGTGTATAAAATCACGAGGGGAATAGATAGGGTAAACACACAGAGTCTCTTGCCCAGAGCAGGGGAATCGAGAACCAGAGGACAAGTTCAAGGTGAGGGCGGGAAGATTGACGAGGAACCTGAGGGGTAATATTTTCACACAAAGGGTGGTGGGTGCATGGAACAATCCCAGAGGAAATAGTTGAGGCAGAGACTAGCGCAACGTTTAAGAAACAATTAGACAAGTAGATAGATAGCTTGTAGGAAGGAACAGCAGATGCTGGTTTAAACCAAAGATAGACAAAATGCTGGAGTAACTCAGCGGGACTGGCAGCATTTCTGGAGAGAAGGAATGGGGGACGTTTTGGGTCGAGACCCAAGGTCTGAAGAAGGGTCTCGACTTGAAATATCATAGAAAATAGGTGCAGTAGGCCATTCGGCTCTTTGACCCAGCACTGCCATTCAATTATGATCATCCAAATCAGTACCCTGTTACTGCTTTATCCCCATATCCCTTGATTCTGTCAGCCCTAAGAGATAAATCTAATTCTCTCTTAAAAACATCTAGTGAATTGGCTTCCATTGCACTCTATGGCAGAGAATTCCAGATTCACAACTCTCCGAGTGAAAAAGTTTTTCCTCATCTCAGTCCTAAATGGCCTATCCCTTATTCTTAAATTGTGACCCCTGGTTCTGGATTCCCCCAACATGGGGAACATTTTTCCTGCATCTAGCCTGTCCAATCCCTTAACAATTTTATATGTTTCTATTTTATAAGATCCTTCTAAATTCCAATGATTACAAGCCCCAGTCGACCCATTCTTTCATTATATGTCAGTCCCGTCATCCCAGGAATTAACCTGGTGAATCTACGCTGCACTCCCTCAATAGCAAGAATAGTCATCTATTCCTTCTCTCCAGAGATGCTACTGAATTACTCCAGCATTTTGTGTCTATTTTGGGTACATAGGTAGGACAAGTTTGGAGGGATATGGGCCAAATGCAGGCAGGTGGGACTAGTGTAGATGGGACACGTTAGGTCAGTGTGGGCAAGTTGGGCCAAAGGACCTGTTTTCACACCGTATGACCATGATGGACAGGCACTAGGGTGGGCCAATCAGGATGGTATAATTCTGCTGACAGGCAATGATAAGGACGGCTGCAGAGCAGGCGGGCATTGAGCTCCATCAGTGGCGAGTGTCCACCCAGCACCCGTGCTCTGCCCACCAACGCCGCTGGATCTCCTGCTTACTCACCATGTCCACCGCCACAAGCAAACAATGTGCTGGAGTAACTCAGGTCAGGCAACATCTCTGGACAACATAAACATTGACATCATCTACACTTCATGCCGCCGGCAGAATCAATGTCTAGTCGCATCTCGATCATTCCCTCTTCTCCCACGGTGCAGCAGTGTGAAAACGCATACCACCAGATGCGAGGACAGTTTTTTGCCCAGGTGTTATCAGGCAACTGAACCATCCAAGCAATAACTAAATAGATGGTGCCCACCTCTTTCCAGGGCGTGGATTTGCAGTCAGAAGAATGAAGCACAGGTCCTTGTCATGGTTCATCCTGAGCAGCTGTGTAACAGGACACTGATTTATGGGGTGTTCCGGGGATGGACATCAAGTGCTGTTGGAAGATCATCAACTCGGTCAAAGACCTCTGCTCTACCTGAACTTGTTGGCCTCCCAATACAGCGAGATGGCCATCAGGGAATGTTGCGATCTGCCCCTTTCCAGACTGTTGAGTACATGCTCAGGGACTCGCTGAGGCTTGGTGCAGCTTGCAGCAAGGCTCTGTGGAGCAAAACTAGTCTAAGATCCTTCAGCTCAGGACATTAAGGAGCAGAGTGCGCTGGGGCCACCCTCCATAAAAGGGAAGGGATATCACCCCAGGGGGACCACATGAGTGGCAAGGGAGTTTGTTTAAAGATAAGTTTAAGAATAAGGGAAAGGCCATTTAGAACAGAGATGAGGAAAAACTTTTTCAGTCAGAGTTGTAAATCTGTGGAATTCTCTGCCTCAGAAGGCAGTGGAGGCCAGTTCTCTGAATGCATTCAAGAGAGCTAGATTGAGCTCTTAAGGATAGCGGTGTCAGGGGGTATGGGGAGAAGGCAGGAACGGGGTACTGATTGAGAATGATCAGCCATGATCACATTGAATGGTGGTGTTGGCTCGAAGGGCCAAATGGCCTACTCCTGCACCTATTGTCTATAATTGCGAACACCTGGTATGACACTAACATATGTATAAATGCTGAGAAATAATATTAACGGTCCAACATGTGATTGATTCTGGCTGAATATTGTCCTTACACCATAACCCCCTGACTTCCATTAGTGAGTCAGTTCCCAATATATATGATCACGTCACTGTTAATCCCATGCATTTTAACCTTCTAGATCAGCCTACCAGAGAAGCCTATCAAATGCCTTACTAAAATCCATGTAGACAACATCCACCATCCTACTATCATTAATCACATTTGTCGCCTCAAAAAGCTCGACCAAGTTAGTAAGGCAAGACCTGCTGCACACAAAGCTATGCTGACTGACCCCAATTAATCCATTCTCTTCATAGTGGGAGTAAATCCTATCCCAAAGAATCCTCTCCACTAGCTTCCTTTCTACTGACGGGAGGCTCATCGACCTATAATTCCCTGGATTTTCTCTTCTTCCCTTCTTAAATAAAGGAACATTAGCTACTTGCCAGTCCACAATTTCACCTGTAGCTGGAGAAGATGCAAAGATCTTTCTCTGGGCTCCTAGTCTCCTCTCTTGCCTCTGAATAAGCCAAGATAAATCCCATCAGGTGCTGTAGATTTATTCACCTTAATTCTCTTCAAGAGCCCCAACATTGTCTCCTTAATCTCAAACCGCCCTTGCATATTAGTATTCTCCACCCTGAATTTCATATTTGCCATTTTATCTCAATTTGCTGGAACCTTTCCCTATTGTGGTATGAACAGCAGCAGATGATTCCTCAAGCTTTCTTCTACTATTTGGCCAAGATGGCTTAATTTCCTGCTCACACCTCGCCACTATTACAACACTAGGATCAATTTCCTTTAGAATACGATAAAACTTTATTCATCATAGTGCCTTCACCAGAACAAACAAATAAATGCAGACTTATCCACTGGACAGAGGATTCTAAAACTAGAACCAAATTCAGTTTGTACTGTTTATTTCCTTGAGTTTGCCATAATCTTGTTTTGCTTTCAGTAAACTGCTTACACGTTCCTTGATAGCGCAGAGGCTTTTTCAGGTCTGCATTCGTCAGCTCAAATGTTGTGCACCGCACAATAAAAACATCTGCTCTTCAAGTTGTTCTTCCTATTTCTTGAAGACCCAGTAGCCTAAAAATGAACGTTAACATTGTCCCAAACGCCACTCAGCGAAGGCTCATTCTGTTAAACTGATTTAAACAACTCTACAAATGTCTTGTCTCCTGCTATGGCTGGAGCCAGCAAGTTACAAAAACAATGTTTTATTTAAACATCTAACCACTTATTTGTTAGAGCAGAATTCTGTAATACTTCCCCTCTGCAAGAGAATTTGTAGCAAATAAAATATATTCTACACCTTGTGCATATTTAACCCATGATTGAGATAATTTAATGAATTAATTTGAAGCTACAAATTTGGGTATTTTGATTTGACTTTGCCACAATTATTGCAAGCACAAAAGACTAAATTAGTGGAATTTAGCTTGATTTCCATAGATTATGCTGCTCCAGTTCCAGAAATGTAATCCCAAAATCTCAAAAGGGGTCAGTTATTCTCCAATAATCCTAGTTGAACTTAGTTCATCCTCATTACCAATGATCATTTCCACATTATTCAATGTATTTAAACGAGTAAAAACAATCACAAATCAGCTATTTAAACATGTGCCACTCTGTAAGAAGCCATTTTTATTCTTGTGCACTCGTCTACTAGAGTGTAGTTAACAATAGTATTACAACACATGGTTCCTATACTATCCTAAGAAGCCATCTGTCCCAGATTAGCAGTGCCTATTGACTATTTGAATAACAAGCTCATAAACCACATTTGCAGAAAAGGCTGGAATTATAAATAAATGGTTAATACCAAGATAATGGATTAAGACTACAACTTGTCATTTATACATTGCCACATGGTGGCAGTAGCTGCTGGAATTTATCCCACCATCTTAACTTGCAATATCTGTTCCTGACCAGCAGTCAATTGGAGAATTATTGATGATACCATCATCTGAATTTTTTCAAAGATAAAACAGCATCCTGTTTTTATTTTGTTCCATTGAATCACCTTAAATGCTGACCCCTAGCAACAAATACAGAACAAAACAAAATGCATAGTCATTTCACTGATCACTACAAACCATCCTTATGGCAGGTACCAAGCTTAAGTAGTGAAAAGACTGGCAACTACTGTAAAAGTTGATAGCCACAAAAGGAATTGGATCTTCAGCTACTTGGATTGCAATCTCCAAAACCAAGTAGACATGCAACATTCCTAATATTTAATTAATTGTACAGACCATTACTACAAAAGCAATTCGAGACTTGAGTTTATTTTCAGAATTTTATGAAATCAAAATTTGTGCATCCAGCATTCTGATCAGTTCCTACACCAATATTGGACAATGTTTTATCCTTTCAAAATATCAGATTTGATAAATACTTATGAAATTTAACATTATGAGAACAGCTTTAAATAAACTTATTCTATTTACAAAATGAAACAATATCAAATGGCCCAGTCAACTACACGAGACACAGAAATAAACTCGTGTGGTGAACAGGCTTGTGTGATGAAGAAGTCAGAGGTAAATAACATGCCAATTAGCATTCAATAAACATGGTTAGCTATCCTTTCACAGATCTTTGCTCTGCTCACAAGATAATTAAATAGTTTGAAGGGTCCCGACCCAAAACGTCACACATCCTTTTTCTCCAGAGATGCTGGTTGACCCACTGAGTTACACCAGTGTCTATTTTTAATTAAACAGTTTATTTTTTTTAAGTTAAATACTGATGAAGCAGGTCTCCGCTGGAAGGATTAGCTTGGATTCCATCAGGTCAGATGTGTTCTTTCACAAAATCTAATTAAATCCTTGACCGTACCTAGATGAGGCATACTGATCTGAACCTTGATCAGGTCTTCTACAAATGAAGGCTTTGTCCCTCACCATGCTTCTGACAGACGGAAGCCGCAATGCTGCTGTTTCCCGCGGATGAAAGCTTGACTATTACATTTTAAGTCTCTGGCCCCATCTCCAATAAATGAGTACCCAGAGTATGCACATTTTTAATATAGATTGTAACCCAGGCCTTGCTGCCTCCAAGTGACGGCTTTAGTTCTGGCTGTGTTTTTTTAATATATCGATGAAGCTATCATTCTCTCCCTGCCTCTAATAGATGATTGTAAAACTATCATCCAGCTGGATAAGCTATGACCCCAAAATAATAAAAGAAAATACCATCAGGGCACAAGTGAACGAAAACAAAATTGCAAATTACTCCACATATATAATATATTGATTCGACAAAGAATAATTCAACAATCATATTTTAATATTCAAATCTTTAGGTAAGACTGCTTGGAAGAAAAAATGTAAATAGAGATTAGAT
This sequence comes from Rhinoraja longicauda, assembly GCF_053455715.1. Classification (NCBI taxonomy): domain Eukaryota; kingdom Metazoa; phylum Chordata; class Chondrichthyes; order Rajiformes; family Arhynchobatidae; genus Rhinoraja; species Rhinoraja longicauda. Next base: position 24,922,302 of record NC_135982.1, on the reverse strand, counting down.
AGGGCATGATAGCATAACTGGTTACATTATTTGCCTTGTATACTGAAGACTGAAACATTGATCCAGAAAAGCAGGTTTGAAATCCACCAATTGGGGAATTATATTTCAATTAAACAAATCTGAAATAAAGCACCAGCAATTGTCATGGTAACTATGAAGTTACCACATTGACATAAAAACTTGTATGGTTTATTAATGCCCTTCAGAGAAGGAAATCTGTCATTTTTAATCTCATGATTCCATACCCACCAATGTGGTTCACTTTTAACTACCTCCCCCACTCAATGCAATTGCGGATGGACAATAAAAAACAGCACTTTGAGAATCATCTACATCTCATAAGCAATTTTTGTTTTAATATATGGAAGTACTTTGCTTGCCTGAGGTGCCAAGTGACATAAATACTTAATACTTCAATACAACATAAATTCACGAGAAAAAAATCCAGACACACTTTAATTTACTTACCAATATTTAAAGGTGTTAAAAACTAATGCACTACCATCTTTCTTTTGGTTCTTTAAATTATTCTTTCAATTCAAATAGCAAATGTTAATACTTATAAAAAGGTAAATGTCATGTATTGTAGCCACTGTAACACTTAAACAATTATTATTCAGCTGAATAACCATTTCATATTCCTGTAATTTGGTTATTCTCAGTTAAACTGCATCCTTTTTTAGCACTAGGTGATGGCTATCTAATAAAGTGGAAAACCAATTAGATGCAGCATAAAGCTGTTTCTCGTCCCAGAGCAAATCTCCCTTTAATATGCCACAACGTGCCACATGTTAAGTGAGCTGAGCACTACCTATTGAATTAGAGCCCTACTTCCATCTTTCAACTGCTATTATAACCTGACACGGTCAAGAAATGACTGATTGATTGAAAAATACTACATGGAAACAGGTCCTTTGGCTCGTTGAGTTCATGCCGAACATCAATCACCTGTTCACACTAGTTCTATATTATCCCACCTTCTAATCCACTCCCTACACAAAGAGCAATTTTATAGTGGTCAATTACCCTACAAAATGGACTTCTTTTGGATGTGTGAGGAAACTGGAGCACCCAGTGGAAACTCCACACAGAGAACACCCAAGGTCAGGATCGAACTCTGGCACTATGAGGTAGTATCTCTCCCAGCTGCACTACTGTTCCACTTTGACATTTAAAATCAAACTCCGAGTGACAGAACACTTAACCTACTGTACTAATGTGTTTTGTTTTTGGAAAAAAATTTACTTGCACTAATGTATGTTGTTTTGGTGAAAGAATGGAGCTCAATATCTATTTGAAAAATGGGATCACATCAAATAATAACTAAGAATTGCTTTCCTGTTAGACAACTCCCTCTTTTAATTATGTTAATCATTATACATCTTATACAGGAAGCGTTTAATGTACAAAAATAGAGTGAATTCCCAGAACCTCATGCAATAACAGTAATTTTCTTCCTATGACTGAATGTTGATAAAAGTCTAAATAATTCAAATAAGACAGATGGGACATTCCGCCACAGACCCAACCATTTATCCAAGTTTATATCGAACACCAGCTTTAAATTAGCAGGCTACCTGCTAACCTGATTTCCCAAAGACTAAGACATGCAATCTTCAAATGGAAAGCATTGGTGGGGTAAGGTTGCTCTTCCATTTTGAACTTTTAGGAGTATAGTATCAGTTTCCAACTCTGGTAATATGCCAGCTCCTTTGCTTTAATAAAAGTACATGTCAAGTACTTGGATACATTTTCAAGCAATCAAATGCTTATTTTAAACAAATAATATGCAAGATAAATTAATGAAGGGGAAAGACTGCAGTGAAGCAACAGCCTTCCATGTTAAGCTGTGTCAGGAAGATCCATTGCTTGTAAGACAAAAGCCTGCAGTACCACCTGGTTCTGGATCATTCACATCTGAGATCCTATCACTGAGACAATAGACCACATGCATCCACTACTGGTTAGTGGGCAACGCATTCAATCTTCAAGAACTATTCTTATCCATAAATAATAGGACCTTGAGGTATCCTTGTTTTGCTCACAACTGAATTGTTGAAGGATTCTAGGAATTGTAATTGAAGTAAAATGCTAAGCTTACAGAAGCATGAACCATCAATTATTCATGGCCCTGAATCTCTCACTACAATCAGTTTCCATTCTGTACAGTATTAATGTAAACTCCATCTAGCTCCTTTTTAGAATCTCAGATTGTGGTAGTGAAGCTAAACGAATAGAGGTATATTAAAGGTACGACTGATTGCTGTCACTATTTTTTGTGGGAGTAAGGGCTAGCAATGAGATAATATACAGTTTTCCATCTATGACTTTAATCCGGTTCTTCAGATATGAAGAGCAACCTACATAGATTTTGGCATTTATCCTCCAAATACAACATTGTACATTCTCAAAGCCCTGGCGATGTTAGGACATTAAATACAGCCCGAAGAAATAACAATTCTGTACAGGACACAATAATCCAGTTCCTTAGCAACATTGGTTTGCAGAGAATAAAGACAGTACAGCTTTATGGTGTTACTAACTTCCAGTGCAGATGAATAGACCACATCAAACAGTTCACACTGTTTTAGTAATTACATAATTACAGCAGTTTAATCTGATTGAAATACTTTACATTAAGGATATGCAGAAACCCAGAATGGTCCTTGCTGATCCTATCTATCAACTAGCATAAACAAACTATACGAATAATCCACTTCTTTAACCCATACATTAATATTTTTTCAGCTACCACATGCATTTCAAAGATAGTTCAGCATTTTTTCCAGAAATGCTGTGGAGTTTAGCTCCCTCATCAAGATGAAGGCTGTCGACGTGTAAGGCAAGCCACTTGCATAGTAGTTATCATGGTGGGTTTCTGCACCAGGTGGGAAGTCGTCATTGCTTTTCCAATTCTGTTCGATGATATTCTGTACAACTATACAAATGTACAGCACCAATGTTTAGGGCTTGACTATATGTATATGAACAAGGCCCTTTGCACCCTACCAAAAATAGGGTTAAAAGGTGATTGTTGTGGGTACAGGCAGATTGAGTCCACTTCACTTGTATCATTCATCAGCTGACAGAACTATCGCCTTCTCCATCGCGCTCAAGTTCATCTGTAATATCATCTGTGTTTCCTGAGTCACTACTTGCTGCAGAACTGACTGATGGGGAATTTCTGTTCAATAGGAATGGGATGGTGAAAAAGGAAAAAGGAATAATTTCAGCTTAAATATTAGAAGTGATAAAAGTAATGCACTAAATCTTATAGCACAGGAGAGAGCATTTAGTTGACGATGCCTAGAGCAGCTCATTCCAATTTGTTTCACTCTACTGTTCTTTAACTGAATCCTTTCAAATTTCAGATGGAACAATGTTGCATAAAAAATTGTCATCTTCTCTCAGGTTTCTGGCATTACATTAAATAATTGCCCTCTGATGACAATCTCTTATTCCATATTTACTGTCGAAAGAACCAAATAATTTTGAGCATCGTCTGAATGTCCCTTTAATGTTTTCCACAAGAGAAAACATTCTTAGCTTTTCTAATTTTTCCAATGGTTCGTGGGAATGTCATTTTTCTAGGCATTTCATAGAAGATGGCACATTGCTCCAATGCATTTTGCCATGGAAGGTAAAAAGCTACAGATTGTGCTTGTACACACTTTTGCTGGTATTGGTCTTTTAGTCAGGAAGAGGTGCTGATTAGAGAACAGGCCACCATGGTAGTTTTGAACTATTCCCCAATATCCATACACAGCATCATTGACAGAGTTTATTATTCACCCATCCATCTATAAACAGCTGGATCACAGCTATGTTATATTCACCACTACCGTTTTAAGATGTCTTGCAATTAACGTTCTGTGGTTTAACATCATAAATTTCTGACCTGCCTCCTGATTGTTTAATGAGTCGCCGACAGGTTTCCATCTGCACATCTAGGCCACGCTTCATGCTGCACATTTCCATATATTCGTGGAGGTGACGGTTCATATCACTTTTGGCACTGGTCAGCTCCAGCTACACCAGAAAAAAAAGATGCAGTGAAACAGAGGAAGCAGCTCAGATGTTGTGCCAGAAGAAATAGGCTGTACTTCAGCAAATGGAGTCATCAATGTTAATGAAATCTGAAACTTTCAGGCAATACTTAATGTTTGTTGAAACAATCGTACCTCTATTTGACCAATCGTCTCTTGATACTCCTTTTCTCTGGTATTGAAAAGTGATTCTGTTTCTTTGATCACTGTTTCCAAAGTTTCATCCTTTGGATAAGACAAATACACAGTTAACTACTCTTTAACAAAATCCATAAAACATTGAAAGACCCTACTGTGTCACATGCACATATTCTGTGCCAAGTGTTTGAGTACAGGCGACTGCATTTGTACTCCAGACATAATTAAGATTTAAAGTTGAAACCGGAAAGTGACACGGGTTTTTTCATTCATGCTCTAATAATGCCATATCTGTTCAGAGATAATGTCGGTTGGCAATGAGGGGGAATGGAAATTGGTGAGCGAGACTCAATGCCTCTTCTAGAATAGCAGTAACGACTGGAGATGGAATTATAGTGCTGTAAGCCTCAAATATTAATATCATGGAGGTACAGTAATTTTCATACAACATGTCATTTAGATGGAGGGGAGGGGGAAGAAAGAATATGGAAGAATATAAAATATAAAAGGGTAAACAAAGCCAAGGTTATTCAGCATATTTTTCAATGATCACCAACTGAATCTCTAGCAGAAAAGAACTGTCTTTGCACTGGCAGTTGAGAAAAGGCAAATAGAGACATCATACCTCGAAAGAGATATGATTGGTGAAAAGCTGATTTCATATTTGAGTAATGTTGAAATATTTCACCTGGAGTTAATGTGAGCCAAGGAAGGTAGTAATGGGCTCATTGTATTTTCTGTATTTCAGAATAGTACAAAACTTTATTTACAGATATCTATTAGTTTTGACGAAATCTCAAGTGTAAGAAATAATATCTGACCCATACATTGTGAAGGTATTTCATACAAAACAATCCACTATATTAACATAGCATTGAAGATCAGAGAATTTTAAGATATCGATAGCCTGATAGGATTATTTCAAAGAAATCCTTCTGAATTATGTTGAATTATTCACTTGCAAATAAGAATACCTCTGCAGGAGGCTCCACAATGTTTGTGAACTCAGAGAAATCTTCCCAGAGTAGTAGGGTCTCTTCGTTTTCCTCCCAGCTTAAACTGTCACAATCATCCTCAAAGTCAAATGTCTCTCGCCTGGGGAAAAACATACAAAATATTAATTCTAGATATATGCAAAAGTAAAACATGTTCTGCAATTTTCCCTTGAAGTGTCAGCAAATACTGCAGAGGACCATCACAATGTTTAATAAACATTCAGACACGTACATAGATAGGACAGGGATAAAGGGATATGGGCCAAACTCAGGCATGTGGGACTAGTATAGATGGGACATGTTGGTCGGTGTGGGCAGGTTGGGCCAAAGGACCTGTTTTCACACTCTATGATTCTATGACTCGGACACCGAGGGATAAGATATATATCCATTTGGATGGAAGGGGACTGATTACAGATAGCCAGCATGGTTTTGTACGTGGGAGATCATGTCTTTATGAGTTTTTTAAAGAAGTATCCAAAAACATTAATGAGGGTAAAGTTGTAGACATTCTCTCTATGGACTTCCACAAGCCATTTGATAAGGTTTTGCCTGGTAGGCTGCACTGGTCAGGGCAGGACCTTCACAGAGACTGGCAGAGGGATCTAAGCGTGTGTAGGTTCTTGCAATAGAGTTACAGGTAGATAGGGTGATCAAGGTGGCTTTCAGTAGATAGGCCTTCATCAGTTAAGATATTGTATAGAAGTTTGGATGTTATGTAACAGTTACATACACATTGGAGAGGTCACATTTCAGGTATCGTGTTCAGTTTTGGTCACCCTGCTAGAGGAAGGATGTTAAACTAGAAAGAGTGCAGAGAAGATTTACAAGGATATTGCCAGGACTCAAGGGCCTTAGCTATCGGGAGAGATTGGTTAGGCTAGGATTTTATTCCTTGAAGTGCAGGAAGCTGAGGGGTGATCTTATGGAGGTGTACAAGAGGGGAATAGATAGGGCAAGTACAGTCTTTTACCCAGAGTAGGGGAATGAAGAATCATAGAGATAGGTTAAAGGTAAGAGGGGAAAGATTTAATAGGAGTAATGTTTTCATATTGAAAGAATCAATAAAAGCCAGACCGATGAAATGGACACACATCACAGATGAAATTTAATCAAAGGATGTGTAAAGTGATTTATTTCTATCAGATGAATGAAAGGAGGTATATAACTCAAAATAGGAACATTTTAAAGGAGTTGGTTACAAAGCGAATGTGTGCAGAAATACTAAACCAGCATCAAGTTGAAATGGTTGTTAAAAAAGGTAGACAGGACCCTTGGTTCCATGAACAGCACAATATATGTTAAACCCTCATGAATCACCGGGGGGCACTGGAGTTCAGGAAATATTGAGTGTGCAGGGCAAATTTACTCCAACAGTACCATGGATGCAGGAATTATTTTGTATAAAGTCTGCAGGTTGTCTTCTTTAGAAGGTCATAAAGAAATTTAATAAAGATTCAATGATTTTGACACATAAATAAGCACCAACTGCTTTCAGTGGTAGAAGGGTCCATAGCCAGATGATGCACATTGAAGGGAATTGTCAAAATAACTGGAAGTTAGGACTGACATCAGCTGAAAAAATTTTCTCTGCATTTTTTCCATTGTTCCAATATCCTTCCTGTAGCCAAGATCCAGTGAGTCTGTAATGCTATGAAGAAGACTAGCCCATTTTAGTTGACATCGACATCAGCCTGCTACAAATTCTCCATGACTCCATGCTTACCCATTTGCCCTCTTTCAAAATAATTGTTTGGTGTGAAAAGCCATAATATCTGCATTTGTACAACTTTCAAGTTTGTTCTTTCACATCATATAACTGATGTATTGTGGTCTGCCTACAAATCAATGATGCTAACAAACAGGAAAAAAAATCCTTCCTTTTCAGACAACTTGACAGAAACAAAATAAGAACAGAAAAAGCTGGAAATAGTTAGCAGGTCAAACTGCATCTGTGGGAAGAGAAATCCTTCGTAACACCAGATGCATAAAGCCATTTTCCTCTTAATGTGTTCTGGTTATGTCCATGTTAAAATCCCATATTGCTAATTTAACTATCCAGTCAAGCTCAGAAGCAACCATTCAGGGAATTAAAAATAGACACAAAAAACTGGAGTAAAGCAGGACTGGCAGCATCTCTGGAGAAATGGAATGGATGACGTTTTGGGTCGAGACCCTTTTTCAAACTTCAGAGAACTAGCCTGACTGTGTGTGGAATACTGACTGTGTGTGGAATACTGACTGTGTGTGGAATGCTGCCATAAAAATGTTGAGAAACTCCACTTAAATAATATTTGAAATACAATCATCCAAATAGCGAGATAGTCTCAGAACTAAAACTTTCAAGATGAGGATATCTTTAATAATAAAACATTCTCTCAGTATTACAAGAACCTCTTGTCCACCTGCTTCATGTCATGTAATAGGCCTGATTCAAGTTTAATTCAGAGATACAATTATTTTTTCTAACTAAACTCTAAACAATGCCCAAAATAATATTAATTGTACTTCCTTTCCTCATATGAACAGGTGGCTCATCATATCAGTGTACGCTTTGCCTTTAGAACTGAAATTATTTCAAACAGCAGATATCAATCTTAATTCAACAAAATACACACATTGCTGCAGCCTCAGATCACCACCCGCAGCACGTCATATTTATTAAATGTTTGTTCATTATATATTATCTACATGTATTGTATTAACAGGTTATGCTGCTGCAATAAGAATATTATAGCTCTAGTCTGTACATATGATTGTCAGTACATATGACAATTAAACACTCTTGACTCTTACAAACAGTCTCTCAGAGTAGAGCACTATGTAACATTTTGGTTCTGGGAATTACCATCTTCCGTTCTCTTCTACTTTCATATTACATAAATTCCCCATAATAGCCTCTGAAATTAAATGAATTTAAATCTTTAAAGAAACCACAAAGGATGGTCCATCTCCCAGCCCTCTGCAAAGGCACCAAATTAATAAGGCGGCAGCTTTATCATTAGACACAAAGGAGACACCGCAAATGTATACAAAGTGCAGTAACTAACCAGAGGAAACTATTAATTACTTACAGCTGATTGAGCATCCGCTTCATTTCATCTGTTATATTAATAGATGTGCTTATGTCATCATCCGAATGCCGTGTAGTATCTCCATCAGTTTCAGAGCTCTCGTCATCACATGCAGGCTTCTCTTTCTCCTTCTCTTTCCTGACAGTTGTCACCTTTGTAAATCAAAAAGTAGAAAGAAGTCAAAAAGCAGAATCCCAAATGGTAGCAATCTCTGAGTAACTCCTAGAGTTCTAACATTGGATGGTACAGCAGCAGAAAAATAAAACAAGTTAATACATGGATGAAAAGGTACACCGAGATGGACCAGATGGGCTACTCAGAGCTGACACCAAAGTTCTTGCAAGAACTTAATGTTGTACAGGAGACTTTATGCTAATTTCATAATGGATTTATACTAATTTCATAATAGCTAACAAATAAAAAATAATTTGATTTAAAACCTTTAGAGGGAGCAAAGGAAAGTTCTAAATGACCTACCCCTTATTCTTAAACTGTGGCCCCTGGTTCTGGACTCCCCCAACATCAGGAACATGTTTCCTGCATCTAGCATGTCCAATCCCTTCATAATTTTATATGTTTCTATAAGATTCCCTCTCATCCTTCTACATTCCAGTGAATACAGGCCCAGTCTCTCCATTCTTTCATCATATGACAGTCCAGCCACCCTGGGAATTAACCTCATGAACCTACGCTGCACTCCCTCAATAGCAATAATGTCCTTCCTCAAATTAGGAGTCCAAAACTGCACACAATACTCCAGGTGTGGTTTCACCAGGGCCCTGTACAAATGCAGAAGGACCTCTTTGCTCCTATACTCAAATCCTCTCGTTATGAAGGCCAACATGCCATTAGCTTTCTTCACTGCCCGCTGTACCTGCATGCTTATTTTCAGTAACTGATGTACAAGGACACCCAGGTCTCATTGCACTTCACCTTTTCCTAATCTGACACCATTCAGATAATAATCTGCCTTCTTGCTCTTGCCATCACATTTATCCACATTATACTGCATCTGCCATGCATCTGCCTACTCACCCAACCTATCCAAGTCACCCTGCATCCTCATAGCATCCTCTTCACAGTACACACTGCCACCCAGCTTCGTGTTATCTGCAAATTTGCTAATGTTACTTTTAATTCCTTCATCTAAATCATTAATATTGTAAATCGCTGCAGTCCCAGCACCGAGCCTTGCGGCACCCCACTGCCATTCTGAAAGGGACCCGTTAATTCCTACTCTTTGTTTCCTGTCTGCCAACCAATATTTTATGCAAGTCAATACCCTATCCCCAATACCATGTGCTCTAATTTTGCGTACTAATCTCCTGTGTGGGACCTTGTCAACGGCTTTTTGAAAGTCCAGATACACTATATCTACTGGCTCTCCCTTATCCATTTTACTTGTTACATCCTCAAAAAATTCCAGAAGATTAATCAAGCAAGATTTCCCCTTCGTAAATCCATGTTGACTTGGACCAATTGTTGCTGCTATCCAAATCCACCGCTATTACATCTTTAATAATTGACTCCAGCATTTTTCCCACCACCGATGTCAGGATAACTGGCCTATAACTCCCTGCTTTCTCTCCCTCCTTTCTTAAAAAGTGGGATAACAATGGTCACCCTCCAATCCACAGGAACTGATCCAGTATCTTTCGAACATTGGAAAATGATCTCCAATGCGCCCACAATTTCTAGAGCCACCTCCTTGAGTACCCTGGGATGCAGACCATCAGGCCCTGAGGATTTATCAGCCTTCAGTCCCATCAGTCTACCCAACACCATTTCCTGACCAATGTGAATTTCCTTCAGTTCCTTCGTCACCCTAGATTCTCTGTCCCCTACTACATCTGGGAGATTGGTTCTGTCTTCACCTTGTTCCCCATAATAAATTCACCCGTTTTTATCTTCAAGGGACCTACATTTGTCTTAACTAATCTTTTAAGACAATGTACAACAGGAGAATCTTGAATTTCAGTGAACATTATTAGTCATTATACTACATCTCATCTCACACCATGCAGAGAATGTGTTAATTTGCTTAAAAACTTTTGTTCACATGTACTTTAACTTAATCTCGATTTTTACTTCGTTTTTACCTGGAATATTTTGCTCATGTCCTCAGAATTTCGTTGTTGTGCCACGTCACAGAGTTTGGCAGTGATGTCAATCCTGCGACAGATATCCATATCCACTTTCATGGCCTTCTCTTGAATCTTGGTATCCAGGTCAGACATTTGCTGAAGTGACATTGAAGATGACTCATAAAAGCTGGGCTAAAATTATGCTTTTCAATTCAATGATTCAATGCACCGAGTCTTTTACCCTGGGCAGGTGAGTCAAGAGCCAGCAGACATAGGTTTAATGTGAGGGGGAAAGATTTAATAGGAACCCAAAGGGCAACTTTTTCCACACAGAGGGCGGTGGGTATATGGAACAAGCAGCCAGAAGAGGTAGTTGAAACAGGTAGCATAACATCATTTGAAAGACATTTGGACAGGCACGCGGATAAGGGTTAAAGGCATATGGGCCAAACACAGGCAAGTGGGATTAGTGTAGATGGGGCATCTTGGTCAGCATGGGCAAGTTGGGCTGAAGAGTCTTTTCCCGTGCAGTAAGACACTACGGCTCGAAGTGAAACTCATCTTTAATTAATGCACTGATCAAATTAAATAACACCTGCTTAAGACAACCTCAAACTTTACAAAATCATTTTTCTAGTTTCACGTGTATAGCAATAACAGATAGCAACCTGACAACTTGGTTTCTGTGATTTATTATGTGCATTTCTGATTTTAAAACGTACAGAGGACAGGGTAGAGGTCGCAATGGCAGGGGTGGGGGGTAAGGAAGGAGAGGGGGCAGGTATAAAGAGGTGGGTAAGGGAGCTGGGGAGCTCCAAGGAGAAAAGAGGAACACTGGGAAGAATGAATGGAGGCAGGGGAGGCATAGATGAAGTGGATATCTATATAATTAATAGATCTGCAGAATCTATACAATAATCTATAGAATTTGCGAATAGAAAGCCATGAAGATGGAATTACAGCAGCAATTGTACTGTGAGATTCCTGTTTGAATTTCTGATTTCACTCTGATTCAGTTAGATTGCCATCTGAATTAAACCACCACAGAACATGATTAGGATTCAGCGACCTCATAAATGGGGTGGGGGCAGCACGGTGGAGCAGCAGTAGAGTTGCTGCCTCACAGCACCAGAGACCTATCCATGGGTGCTGTCTGTGTGGAGTTTGTATATTCTCCCTGTTACCGCATAGGTTTATTCCGGGTGCTCCGGTTTTCTCCCACACTTCAAAGATTTACAGGTTTGAAGGTTAATTGGCTTCTGTAAAATTCTAAATGACCCCTAGTGTGTACGGTAGTGCTGATGTACGGGGTGATTGCTGGCCAAAGGGCTTGTTTCTACGCTGTATCTCTAATCTTGGCAGTCTTTTGACTGAGCAATATTTCTAAAACCAGAAGTTTGCAGTTCTCAAATTACTATTAATAAAACCCCTACTCATAACCTTAAGCCTACCCTTCATTCTTTTGTGAAGTACCAGACAAAACTAAACAATGGCATTTTTGGATCCAAGCTGAGAATTTGTGCCAGCGAAGAATTCCAGGAACAGGCTTAACATTCCCCTGGCTTTACATTCATCACAACTATTTCCTACCAGACAGATGTTGGGGGAGGGGTGGGAAAGGCAAGTCATGAGGTGATGAAGCTATCTGACTTTGCCTTTTAATGCAATATGATGCACAGCAGTTAAATAAAAAATGTCTGAAATGTGAAACCTCTCCCCAAAATTACATGGCCACAATCCACTGGAACTACTACCAAATTTGGCATCAGAATAATCACATGGTAACTGCAATAACATCTTGCAAACCAATACTACCATGTCTGCAGTTAGAACTGTCTGAAGCCTCAAGCAACACTAATGAGAATTCCAGATATGGGAAATTTCTTAGCTTTTACTCAGGATACTGTAACGGCCCAACAAGATCGTAATATTTGGAGTTTTTGTTAATATAAATTTACCCTCTGATACTTTATTCGATGCTTAAGATTATATCACAAACACTACACCTTAGCCAATTCTACTGAGCGACCATCTAGAATATCCAGTCAAACATGATTCTTAAAAATATCACCTGCTGAGCTTTTCTGTTACTAAATTTATTCAGAAGGTGATTAGCTCAGGCAATCTTCCGCCTAATTAACTCAGCAATATAAAGATATTAACTTAAAAATGTCCTATTGATACTTTTCCAAAATTAAGACAGCAACAATGCTATCCATGAGAAAAATCAAACCCAAATTTGTCTCCCACTAGCAAGTTGGACCCTCCTGGGAACCACAAAATGGATATCATTTCCAAGCAATAACTCCGCACTAGCTCCAATTTCAATATAATTTCAGCTCTGCGATTGGAGTTCATATTCAATCCGTTTTGCTGTACTTTGTGAAGTATAAAAAATATTTAAGAACGTGCAGTGGGGTCAGCGTGTAAATGTGTAATTTGCTCCTTGCACAATGGTAGTCGGGTTTTCCGTTTCAGTCTGAACAAAAAAGCAACAGCTTACCCATAGGGAGCATAAAAAGTGACCTAATCATCTAATCAGTCTTGCACCAGTTAATAATCTGTTCAACCGCTACGTTAAACAATATACGATTTCCATAGACAGGAAAACATGTGGTCAAAGGAAGTTTTTAAAAAAGATTCAAAAATAAGTGCAAATTATCAGAAATGACTGATCACAATTTAAGAGAGTTAACAGACAGAATTAACATTCCCAGCACTACAAAAATTGAAGCTAAAAAAACAATGACTGCAAGAAGTTTAGTTGAAAGCATAAGTTTTATGAAAGCAAAAAAAAAGAAAGGATAATGGAGAGATGCCCTTCCAAGAAATTGACAAAGACTTTGTAACGAATGAAAGGACAGAGTAGAGATACATACAAATTGTGTGTTAATGTGTGTAGATCCAAGAACCCACACTTCCTGCCTGCCAACCAGTTCTCTATCCATGTCAATACCCTGTGCTCTCATTTTGCACACTAATCTTGTGTGGGACCATGTCAAAGGCTTTTTGAAAATCCAGATACACCACATCCACAGGTTCTCCCTTATCCATTCTACTTGTTATATCCTCAAAAAATTCCATAAGATTAGTCAAGCATGATTTCTCCTTCATAAATCCATGCTGACTTAGACCGACCCTGTCACTGCTTTCCAAATGCGCTGCTATAACATCTTTAATAATCAACTCAAGCATTTTTTCCACTACTGATGTCAGGCTAACTGGTCTATAATTCCCTGATGTCTCTCTCCCTCCTTTCTTAAAAAGTGGGATTACATCAGCTACCCATCAATTTCACAGCAATGAAAGATGTTCAAGGATTTTAAAGAGGTTCTGGGTAAATATTCTCTTAGCAGAACATTTAAAGTTATTGCGAGAATTGCTAAAGGGAAAACACAGATATAATTTTTACCCAGAGCAAGGGAGAAGTTTGAAATTCACTGCCTAAATGAGTGTTAGTGGTAGAAATCCTCATCATGTTTGACCAATAGTTGAAAATACTTGAAAAACTGATTTGCAAGGCTAACGATCGAGGGCCAGAAGATGGGATTAGATTGGATGGTTCACGTTTTAAAATCAGATATGACACCATGGGCTAAATGGGTACCCCCAATGTCATAGGTTTACTATGATTCTACAAATCTAAGATCGTCAATAAATCAAAAAGAATTCATAAGCAAGTTATTTTAAGGAGAGTAAGAAAACAGGACGTGGAGATCTGCATGAAGGAGATGGAAATGGAGACGCGTGATGAATTAAGGTGGGAAAAGGCTGGCGTGTAACATAACCACCGACACAAATACCGACACCGACCAGATAGAATTGCTGATCTCAAGCCCAAAAGACGTTAAGTTAAGGAAACCTTCCACAGAAGCAGTAGTTTTGAATACTATTCCACAGATAGCAGTGGATGCTTAGTCAATTTATGGTCTGACACTGAAAGATTTCTGTTAATTGAACTTAAGAGATGCAGAGGAAAAGCAAATATATGCAGTTAGGTCACAGATCAGTTATAATTTTATTGAATATTGCAGCAACGTTGAGTGGCTAAATGGTTCGCTCTGATAATATATCATATGGATACGCCAAGGAACAACTGACAATGTCAGCAGCCTGAAAGCAGGAATGGGAAGCGGGCAGGGTGAAAGAGGAAATTAATCAAGAATTTATTGTGGAGTGAATGCAGAAAGTAAGAGGTGCTTTGGTTGAAGAGGGGGAGGGGGTGATGAGAAATGGAGGAATAACTGCAAAATGAAAAGAATAGACACTGGGGAAGGGGTAGTTAGGGCTAGGAAGCAGTTCTACTAGAGGAGGGAGCATAGATAGCTACAAGAAAATGATAATCTTCATAGAAGTGAGAGCTAGAGATTTTATGAACTTAATTGTTTTGAGAACGGGGAGCTAGCGTGCAGGGTTGGAAAGGCATCAGGGATTGACATTGTTTTCAGGGTTCACCATGGAGTAGGTAAATTTGACAATACAAAACTTCACTTATTCACTGTATGAATTCAAATTTAGTGTTATATTAAAAACAATCATACCATATAATTTATGTCCTCTACATCAGCGGCTATTTACTCACCTTCAAAGTACTTACATCACTCATCAGACTCTTAAATACTACCAGCTCAGATTTCAACTTTTCCACTTTCTCATTGAGTTCCTTTTGAATGGCTTCAGCTTCTTGTGAATCCTGAGATTAAAAAGACATCTACATCAGCGACATTTCTGTATTTTCAGCTGCAGGCCCAAATTATCACAGAAAAATTATGAAATGGCTGCAAAAATGAGAGTACAGTTCTAGTTGTGATATTGCAGTCATGACATTTGAGATAGCTGTACATCAGCATCAAGTTGCAGAAAAACTTTAGTCAATCCAACATCACCAAATCTTTCCTGCACAGTGAAAATCATTAGACTTGCTATAGTGATGTTCAGGTTAAAAAAATTAAAACGTGATCCTGATTAGTTAAAAAACGATCCCATTGTTGTTGGAATTAAATTTCATATATACCCCAGCATATAACAGACCCATATAAAATAAGGCAGAACATGAATAGCTATGTATTAAAATGTTCTAACAGTAAGGAGACAGTACACATGTGTATATTAACAGAAAGGACAATGAGTTGATGCATTTAAATTTTTTAAAACATTTTGAACATGAAATGACAAAATATAGTGGAATGGATATTGAATACAAAGTCAGTCATGAAGATCAAATATATAAAGGGGTATGGGGAGAAGGCAGGAACGGGGTACTGATTGTGAATGATCAGCCATGATCACATTGAATGACGGTGCTGGCTCGAAGGGCCGAATGGCCTACTCCTGCACCTATTGTCTATAATTCAAATACAAGTAAAAATATGTCCAGGCATCATAAAAACTAAAGTACATTTGAAAGATGCAGTATTCGTTCTGCAGTCTCCAGTCCGACTGCCAATTGTATCCAGCAGCCTGCCTCCACAGACGTCAGCAACAGGGCCATAGCAACCTCTGCAGCAGGGCAGGTTGGTTTTGGTGGAGGGAGGGGGGGGGGGGATGGGGATATAAAAACCTGCAGCTATTTGCTGAAGAATCAGATTTCTGCACAATCTCTGAGAATAGTGGGACACGTGAATTCATTGGGAAAAAAAAATCAAATGATATGGAACTAAGCCAAAAGGATGGAGTTAATGTGCAACCAGCTACAAGGAAGTTCAATTATAGAAGAAAGGGTTCAGAAACCCGAACGCTTCTCATGGTTCGAGGCATTTACAAGCCTTACTTCCACTTTTTGTTGGCGTTTACTACGGTAAATGAGATGGCACAGTGGTGCAGCTGGTAAAGCCACTGCCTCACAGCACCCAGACCCAGGTTTGATCCTGTCCCTGGGTGTGTCTGTTTGGAGTTTGCACGCTCTCTGTTACTGCATGGGTTTCTACCGGTTTCCTGTCACATCCCACAGATGTGTGGGTTTGTAGGTTAATTGGCCTCTGTAAAACTGCCTCTAATGTGTCACGAGTGGATGAGCAAATAGGATAACATTGATCGAGTGTGAACGGGTGATCAATGAGCCATAGGGCAGTTACGAAACTGGAATTTTCTACCGCAAGAGGCCTGTGAAAACATACGTTTATTAAACAACATTTGCTTCTATCTGAAGATAGACAAAAAGCTGGGGGTAATTCAGCAGGTCATTTCTGGAGCAAAGGAACAGGTGACGTTTCAGGTCGAGACCCTTCTTCAGATGGCTCTTTTCAACCCAAAACATCACCTTTTCCTTTTCTCTAGAGATGCTGTCTGACCTGCTGAGTTACTCCAGCTTTTTATGTCTATCTTCAGTTTAAACCAGCATCTGCTGTTCATTCTGACACATTTACTTCCATCAGATGATTAAAGAATATTCTGTTTGTACTCTTACCAAATTTCCATTACCCCATATAATATGCACTTGCTAATTCCTTCCAAATCATTCATTTTAATTTCTTTGTAACCTCTATAAGAGTCACTTCATAGTCAACAATCTCATTTTGCAAGTCTGTCTTACATCAGGCCTTTCTGCATTTGACACAGTCCTATAACTATTAAATTGCGCAATTTAAATATTAACAATCGAAGGCCAGGCCAATTCTATCATTCCACATCCATTTGAAACTATTCAGCACAAAGAGTAAAGACGGAAATGTTTCTACTTTTTGGAGAGACCAGTGCAAGAAGCTGGAAATGCTACACAGTCAAAAATAAGTGCAACAGGGAAATCAAAAGTTTATTACTCAAACAATTTTGTTACCAAAACAGTTAAGCCCAAATAAACTGGAGTTATTGATTGGGACCCAAATAACACAAGAGGGAAAGTATAAAAAATGTGTAGAAAGAATTGCAGAAGTTGGTTTACATCAAAGATAGATACAAAATGCTGGAGTAACTCAGCGGGACAGGCAGCTTCTCTGGAGAGAAGGAATGGGTGATGTTTTGGGTCAAGGCCCTTCTTCAGACCCGAGTTACTCCAGCATTGTGTCTATCTTAAGTATAAAAAATGCTTGTTAAATGGATGAGGATTGGATAAGACAAAAATTAATTTAGCATCCTTCAATTTGTTCCAATAGCCCAATACTGTATGATCAATAACATTCAGACATCAGTCTGAAGAAGGGTCTCGACCCTAAATGTCACCGATTCCTTCTCTCCAGAGATGCTGCCTATCCCGCTGAGTTACTCCAGCATTTTGTGTCCACCTTCGATTTAAACCAGCATCCGCAGTTCTTTCCTAAACCTTCAGGTGAAATTGAATTCCAGTCTTAATTTAGTTGCTTACTAAACAAATCAGATTTTGCATTTAGTATAAGTGGAATTTTATTCAGAACTAGAAATTAATTTAATCTCATTTTTATGCCTCCTGTATATACCCAAATCCCAGTAAACCAATCCAGAATACACGTACATATTAACTTGCTCAGATGACTTGGCATATGCCAAGCAACATTTATATTTTTACTTATAACTTACCACCTGCAGTGCAGCTACAATCTCCTGCAGATGCTGCCTGAGGTTGAGTTCTTGTTCCCATCTGAAGGAAGAATACAAGTATGGTTATTACAGACCATATTAAAATAATCATTGGATTAACATCTTGCAATGCTTCATAACTACACTCGTTTAGTGAATAAGTTGTGTCCAGGGTAAAATAAAATAACTATGGGGGTCGTGTTCCACAATTGAACATACTTTAAATTATCTGCTGACACTGTAATCCCCAAGCACGTCCCATCATTAAAAACATATCCAAATAAAATCTGTTGCTTTGGCTTTCTTGAACATTACAAGAAAGAATGCAGCTATAATTGTTGGGCAGCAGTTTGTCAAAATCAACACTGTCAATGATTCATCTTGATGCTTTTCTCTGCAACCCAACATATCACGTCGCCAAATATAGGAATTAATAGAAAAAAAAGCAGCCAAACTTCTCAGATCATTTCAAACATTAAAGCAGTGCCAATATCAAGTAATACTGCAACTGTTAACAAGCATCTTTCATTGCGTTGCTGCACTGGTGGCACAGTACACAATATCGGAGAACAGGTGCAGGGTATTCTGCAGGGGATGGGTCAGCCAGAAGTCATTAGCCATACTGGAACCAATGACAAAAGAAAGGAATATGCCTTTACATGGCTTTATGGTTTTAGGGATGAGGTCGAAAACTAAAGAACATTTCCTCAAAGGTGTAAGCTCTGAACCACTGGTAGTCACAAATACCAGCACCAAATGCTGCCAGATGAATAAGGGATTGAAAATTAAAGCTGGTTAATAAACTGTATGGCTGAAGAAATTGTATGAGGGAGACAGATTAGATTCCCATAACACAGATCATTTGAGAGGTTAGGGAATCAAGACAGATGGCTTCTGAGCTAGAGTGAGATATACATCAACATAGGGAGATTCACGTGTGCTAGCTGCAAGTTTTATCTAACCCAGCAAGTGAGAGACACCAAAACACCAACTAAGGCTCTGGAATTTTGTGTGCTTCATTCAATGGGTCGAATTTTATTCAGAACTAAAAATACATCTAATCTCATTTTATTGTGTGGCATTCTTATTCTTCCAAACCAGAGATTACATGTCTAATTTACTTTTGAAAGATTGCCAATGATTACAATGTATGCAGAGTAGATTTACAAAAATGATGCAAAAGATGAAACACTTTATTGTATGCAAGATTAGAGGCAGGGATTATTCTTCTTGGAAAAGGTGATTTAGTGGAGGTTCATAAATTCATAAATTATAGGAACAGAATTAGGCCATTTAGCCCATCAAGTCTACACCACCATTCAATCATGGCTGATCTATCTTTCCCTCTCAACCACATTCTCCTGCCTTCTCCCCATCACCTCTGACACCCTTAAACAAGAATCTGCCCATCTCCGCCTTAAAAATATCTACTGACTTGGCCTCCACAGCCGCCTGTGGCAATATATTTCACAGATTAACCACCACAGGTGTTCACAATTAATGACTGGCTTGAATAGTAACAGTTTGAGAGAAATATTGAACGGTAATCTGGAATTTGCTGTGTCGAGAGCAGCAAAACAGACTCAATCACAACAAAATTTAATACTCAGTGCTACGGAACAACTGACAGATGCTTTAAAAAATGATGGCAGGCCTGATCTTTGGATCAAAGTGGTATGGCCTAGTTAATTGAAGATGCTACATATTCCCAAAATAACTATAACATAACAACAATTTTCACGCATTAGTCCATTGGTCTCTCTGGACTGTCTAGCCAATTCCCAAAGGTTTACCCTGGTCAATCTCCAAACACATTATCTGTCGAGTCTACTTGCTTGTAGGAACTGGTCAAGACCTTAAGAAAAAACCTATTTTACAGTTTCAAGTTCCACATGATTATATTAAAATGCTTTTAACCAATACAAGTAAACAAGGTTTAGTTTAGTTTATAAAGCTCGGAAACACGGCCTTTGGCCGTCCAGCGATCCCCGCACATTAACGCTATCCTACACACAATAGGGACAATTTACATTTTAATATGAAACCAATTAACCTACAAACCTGTATGTCTTTGGAGTGCGGGAGAAAACCCACAGGGGGAACATACAAATTCCGTACAGGCAAGCACCCACAGTCAGGATCAAACCTGGATCTCTGGTGCTGTGAGGCAGCAACTCTGCCGCTGAGCCGCCCTAGTTTAGAATGTTTGCATTTATTAATCTTTCTCTTGATTTTGATCTGCTTTATTTGGAGCAATAACCTCCTATTCGAGAGACAACAGACTCCAGTTCAGATCTATAATCAATGGATAGAGATAAAATTCACCTCCTGAAAATTGAGATGCAAACAGCTAATAAACGTTAATACTTTTTCCTTGGTATATCCAAATGGATTGGCTCCTTTGTATAGTTCTTTCTACATACAATTGCAATTTGAGAGATAGCTTCAATTACTTTTATTGCCCTCTAGCTATTTCCACACTTTCAAAGGTGTTCTGAGATATTCATCAAAAGGGTTGATAAGGTTAAAATATTCTCTTGAAGGGTTATTATTTTTTAATCAATTTGACTCCAAAGGGACTCTGCCTACCCCAACCAAATGCCTCAAATAAACGTTCTATGCCGGGAAAAACAGAAATACCAACTGTACATTGGACCATTTAGCTTGGGTTACTTAAAATGTCCTGGCTAACTTTATAACAATAATCTTTTTCGATGCTGCAAGTACCATATCATAAAACCAGCAGTGGTCAAATCAGCGAGAGATAAAATGTGGCAAAATGAGATGGAAAGACTCAAGGATGCAGAGAAAATATGTCCAAAAGGAATATCCTACAGTTAATAACATGAGACAACAAAAAAAGTTAATTTGCACAACACAAAGGCACGTTTTAAAAAAAAAAGTGCAACCAGGACGATAAAATATATATATTCTCTCCTCGGACACCTCTCCCTTGTCCCACCGTGTGCTATTACCTTTTTGGAGATTTAAAAGAACAGTGGAACTTGTCTCGAGATAAGTTCAACATCAAAAATACATTACTCACGCTGGGTTTCAGTCGCACCGATTTAATTATGTCAAGATGTACACCCCATGTTCAAAATAAAAGGAAGAAATTCTCTTCTTAGAGTCATCAAATTTTGACGTATTTCAACTAAAATACCTTGGGATAATGCTTGTTACATTTAATAACGTAGCAGAATTTAAAAAAACCCTCAAATAACATTGAATTACAGTAATTTCCTCCTCCCTTTCCAAGGTGATTGAAAAGTGACTGGAAAGAATTCCGAGGTAAAAGATATGCATACATTTGGAAAGACGGGTTGATAAGGGACAGTGAGCATAGTTTATGCAAGGGAGATCGTGTTTCAGGAATTTAATCGAGCTTTTTTGAAGAAGTAATCATAAAGGTTGCTGAGGACAGGGTTGTAGACGTATCTCTTTTTAGCATGGTTCCAGATGGTAGGCAGCTCTGGAAAGCGAGGTCACATGGCATCCAGGGAGAGCTAGCTAACTGGATGTAGAATTGGCTTCTGATAGGAAGCAGAGGGTGTTGACAGAAGGTTGTTTTTTCATACTGGGGGCCTGTGACTAGTGGCTATCAATAATTACAGAGGGATCTTGATCAGCTGGACAAATGGGCCAAGGAATGGCGAATGGAATTAAATTCAGATAAGTGCAAGGGGTCAGGGAAGTCAAATAAAGGCAGGATCATCACAGTGAATGGCAGGACTCTGGGAAGTGTTGTGGAGACGATGATCTAAGTACATGTACACAGTTTCTGAAAGTAGAGTGGCGAAAGATAGAGGGGGTAGTGAAAGTAATAGGGCGGTGAGGCGGTTCTTGGTACACTGACCTTCATTAGTCAGAAAATTGAATATAGAAGTTAGGACATAATGTCATAATTTCATAAATCAGCGGTTGGTTACAATTATACAAGACATTGGTGAGGCTATACTTGGAGAATCATGTTCAGTTTTTGTCACCCTGCTGTAGAAAAGATGCCTTTAAACTGGAAAGGGTACAGAGAAGATTTACAAGGATGTTGCCAGGAATTAAGGGCCTGAGCTATAGGGAAAGATTAGGCAGGCTGGGATTTTATCTCTTAGAGTGCAGGAGGCTGGGGAGTGATCTAGTAGAGGTGTATACAATCATAACAGACAGGGCGCATGCACAGATGAACAAAAATCCAGAAATGTCAATATTAAAGGCTTCAATTATTCCAGTATCCATTGGAATAATTGAAGGATGTGATTTCCAGATTGCTACAGGCATTATTATAACGGTCATTTAACGGACAGTAGACAGTGGAATCTTGAGCAAAAAGCAAACTGTTTGACAACAGTCTTGAAGGGTCCCGATCCAAAACATAGTCTGTACATTTCCCTCCGTAAAAGCTGTCTGACCCACTGAGTTCCTTCAGCAGTTTGTTTTTTAATATTGAGTTTATTTCTGTTTTTCAGACTTATTGTACATGTGTAAAACTGCGAGATCTATGCTGTCAGGTGCTAGAAACATAGAAAATAGGTGCAGGAGTAGGCCATTCGGCCCTTCGAGCCTGCACCGCCATTCAATATGATCATGGCTGATCATCCAGCTCAGTAGCCTGTACCTGCCTTCTCTCCATACCCCCTGATCCCTTTAGCAAAAAGGGCCACATCTAACTCCCTCTTAAATATAGCCAATGAACTGGCCTCAACTACCTTCTGTGGCAGAGAATTCCACAGACTCACCACTCTCTGTGTGAAGAAATGTTTTCTCATCTCGGTCCTAAAAGACTTCCCCCTTATCCTTAAGCTGTGACCCCTGGTTCTGGACTCCCCCAACATCGGGAACAATCTTCTCGCATCTAGCCTCTCCAACCCCTTAAGAATTTTATATGTTTCTATAAGATCCCCCCTCGGTCTTCTAAATTCCAGCGAGTACAAGCCCAGTCTATCCAGTCTTTCCTCATATGAAAGTCCCGCCATCCCAGGGATCAATCTGGTGAACCTTCTCTGTACTCCCTCTAAGGCAAGAACGTCTTTCCTCAGGTTAGGAGACCAAAACTGCACACAATACTCCAGGTGCGGTCTCACCAAGGCACCTGTACAACTGCAGCAGAACCTCCCTGCTCCTAAACTCAAATCCTCTTGCTATGAATGCCAACATACCATTCACTTTCTTCACTGCCTGCTGCACCTGCATGCTTGCTTTCAATGACTGGTGCACCATGACACCCAGGTCACGTTGCATCTCCCCCTCTCCCAATCGGTCACCATTCAGGTAATACTCTGCTTTCCTGTTCTTGCCGCCAAAGTGGATAACCTCACATTTATCCACATTATATTGCATCTGCCATGCATTTGCCCACTGGCCTAATCTATCCAAGTCACTCTGCAGCCTCCTACCATCCTCCTCGCAGCTAACACTGCCACCCAGCTTCGTGTCATCTGCAAACTTAGAGATGTTGCATTCAATTCCCTCGTCCAAATCATTACACATGCTGTGTAATATTTAAAGGAACAAGCTCTAGGTTCCCTAAATAATTTTAAGTCGTTTCCTAATATACTTTCCTTTCAACATTCTTTACCCTAAAGCCGTCTGGATAATTTTAGCTCAATATTCACTGGTTACTAGGTTCATTCTTTTTTACCTAACCTGCAATGTTTTACATTTAGGATAAAGTTGATAACATTTGATTGTTTTTCTGTAAGCTATTGATCCTAACATGCAATCACCACATTGACTGGAGCATAATAACGATCAAGCTGTAAAAATGTTACTTTCTTTTATGATCCTGGTAAGTTCTGAAACACAATTGTGGGTAAAATTGTAGATATCTGCTTAAAACCAGAAATAATATTGAGTAGAGATCAAGCTTCCATGCTGCATTATGAAAATATTACTAGCCAATTTGTGATCCAAAATGGATGCAACCTAATTTACCCATTGTATTTATAACCGAGAACGTTATTTTTTTCTAAAAACAATCCACTCTTACAAATGGTAGACACAAAATGCTGGAGTAACTCAACAGGACAGACAGCATCTCTGGAGAGAAGGAATGGGTGGACATTTCGGGTCGAGACCCTTCTTTATCTTAAGAAGGGTCTCGACCCGAAATGTCACCCATTCCATCTCTCCAGAGATGCTGCCCGTCCCGCTGAGTTACTCCAGCATTTTGTGTCTGCCTTCGATTTAAACCAGCACCTGCAGTTCTTTCCTACACCACTCTTACTAATAATTGCCTAACAAATCTCTGCCTTTCCTTGCATCATTCAAGATGTAAATCGCGATTAATCACGTGTATGTGTTTCATGAAAATGTAGGGTACATTGGAGTTAAATCTAAAATCAAGATAGGGTGTTACATCTCATTCCTTCAAAGCTTATAAATAAATATATTAATTAAGCATTCACAATCCACCTATAGCGCAAGACCAAATGGAGAATACTAGAAATATAAACAAAAATAACAGGGAATTTGAAGGGATCAGAAATTAAATGCCTGCCATGTTTTGTATGAGGTATCATGCAATTTACTTGTCTTTATTAGTTAATGATATTGTCAATTAAAAACTTGGATGAAAATGTACAATTGTATTTCCAATTTTCCAAAGAGTGGAAAATCGGTAACTTGAATAAATGCTAGAATGTTTCTCGATTAATTTCCCAAGCTTACTACAAATCAATGTTTTATGGTGAAGGGAATGAGGAATGCTTAGAGTTCAGGAATCAGTTTAAACATGGGAAACAAAAATATCCTGTGTTAAATAAAGAGACTTCCAAACATTACACTACATTAGTATTCAGGTCAGAAAAAACAGCACTGCATTATTCTGGTTCTGAAAAGCCCAACTACAACTGGACTTCTTTGTAATGAACCTCTGAGTTCAAAAGAAGTTCCAGCATAAATAACTGAAAGGTTGAAGTTTGTCCAACACAACAACTTTGACATTTGTAATTTGTACTGCCAAACAAAAACTAGAAGGACAGAAGAGAAAGGTTTCATTGAAAGAATTTGAGGAGTGGTCTGATACACATTGTTTGTTGGCTGAATGAAAATCCCACTACAAATGGAGTAGCAGTTTTAAATACAATTTACCTTGGGGTATTAAATTTATATTAATCTATGGTCAACAGTTTGCAGAGCTGTCAACTTAACTTAAGGCCAATAGCTATGCTCGTGTGCCCATTTAAAAAAGAGAGGTGTATACAGATTTCCATAGCAATGTAAATGAATGTGAGAATTTCCAAAATCACACCAGTTCTAAAAAATATCAATGGAATAACTTTTTTTTCTTTCAATCTAGTTTTACACCTCAGCCTGGTTTAATAGAATGCTGGTGTTTTCCAGTTGCCCTTCTTGACCTTATACTTAGATTTTATTTTGGTTTCAAAGATGCCTTACTCGGCTTCTCCGCAGGTTAGCAGTTTGTCTTTGGCTTAGATGGTTGTATGCTCAATTGTGTGATATTAAAGCCATGGACACTTAAATACTCAGCTGAGTACTCCTCAGCAAAATTGTCTTGGCGACATGATGCTTAACTGCAGTTTTCTTTCAGGTGCTGCGAACACACAATTTTCCTGCTGATGCTCCATTTTGATGAATTGTTATTCCTTTATTCTCCCCCCTCAATGCTATTCCCAAAAGGCCATGTAAATAAGCTTGAATTTGATTCTAAAGTTTTAAACCAGCTTTCTCTTCTTTTACAGTAAAGTGACAAATGGATAATCAGAAAATAGCTGATTGTTATTTAGAAAGAAAAGAGTAATGAACATAGAAGGAACTGAGATTGCAAGGGAAAAAAATAAAAAGGCTCATTAATTATCTATTTATTTTCTTCTCTATGTTCTAGTAATCCATGTAAAGCGTCTTTGAGTGTTTGAAAAGCGCTATATAAATGTAATGCATTATTATTATTATTATTATTAAAACTGCCAAAAAATCAATAGGTTAAATAGTGCTGAATATATCATTCAGGAGATAACACAACTTGTTCAAAACCATTGTACAGGACACTGATATGGTCACTAAAGTTCTAGACAAACATTACTTCAGGATAAGAGGACCATGAAAAGGGTCAGAAAAGATTCATGAGTTATGAATGTTCACCAGGGAACTTTATTTTTGTCACTGCGACGAAGTGAATGATTGACTGGGCGGGAGAAAACGGTGGGTTATCATAAGTTTCAGAATATGAAAGCTTCGCACAGATCTTTTAACAGTGAACAGATCAATAAACAGGGCAGAGATAAGGTACAAAGCCAATGACGAAAGAAAAATCAGAACAATGGCTGCTTTAATGCACATGATCATTGGGGAGCAAATGATCATCAAAATGAGATTTTATATATAATTGAAAAGCAGAGCTACAGCTGAAGAGCTAGCACAAGAGGAAAATGCTGAGGAATCATAGAAACATAGAAAAATAGGTGCAGGTGTAGGCCATTCGAACCTATGAGCCAGCACTACCATTCAATATGATCATGGCTGATAATCTAAAATCAGTACCCCATTCCTGTTTTTTCTTCATACCCCTTGATTCCTTTAGCCCCAAGAGCTAAAACTAACTCTCTTGAAAACATCCAGTGAATTGGCCTCCACTGTGGCAGAGAATTCCACAGATTCACAACTCTTTTTTCCTCATCTCAGTACTAAATGGCCTACCCCTTATTCTTAAACGGTGACCCCTGGTTCTGGACTCCTCCAACATTGGGGACATTTTTCCTTCATCTAGCCTGTCCAATTCTTTAAGAATTTTATATGTTTCTATAAGATCCCCTCTCATCCTTCTAAATTCCAGTGAATATAGGCCCAGTCGACCCATTCTTTCATATGTCAGTCCCTCAATCCCGGGAATTAACATGGTGAACCTACGCTGCACTCCCTCAATAGCAATAATGTCCTTCCTCAAATTAGGAGACCAAAATTGCACACAATACTCCAGGTGTGGTCTCACCAGGGCACTGTACAACTGCAGGACCTCCTTCCTCTCGCAATGATGGCCAACATGCCATTAGCTTTCTTCACTGCTTGCTGTACCTGCCTGCTTACTTTCAGTGACTGATGTACAAGTACACCCTGGTCTCGTCGCACCTCTCCTTTTCCTAATCTGACACCATCGGATTAGTCTGAAGAAGGGTCTCAACCCGAAACGTCACCCATTCCTTCTCTCCAGGGATGCTGCCTGACCTGCTGAGTTACTCCAGCATTTTGTGTCCACCATTCAGATAATAATCTGCCTTCGAGTTCTTGCCACCAAAGTGGATCATCTCACAATTATCCACATTATACTGCATTACCATGCATCTGCCCACTCACCTAACCTATCCAAGTCACTCTGCAGCCTCCTAGCATCCTCATTGCCACTCACACTGCCACCCAGCTTTGTGTCATCCGCAAACTTGGAGATGTCACATTTAACTCCCTCATCTAAATCATTAATATATATTGTAAATAACTGGGGTTCCAGCACTGAGCCTTGCGGCACCTCACTAGTCACTGCCTGACATTCTGAAAAGGACCCGTTAATTCCTACTCTTTGCTTCCTGTCTGCCAACCAGTTCTCTATCTATGTTAATACCCTACCCCCAATACCATGTGCTCTAATTTCACACACTGATCTCTTGTGCGAGACCTTGTCAAAGTCTTTACGAAAGTCCAGATACACCACATCCACTGGCTCTCCTTTATCCATTCTACTTGTTACATCCTCAAAAAATTCCAGATTAGTCAAGCATGATTTCCCTTCATAAATCCATGCTGACTTTGACCGATCCTGTCACTGCTTTCCAAATGCGCTGCTATAACATCTTTAACAATTGACTCAAGCATCTTCCCCACTCTCTCCCTCCTTTCTTAAAAAGTGAGGTTACATTGGCTACCCTCCAGTCCACATGAACTGATCCAGAGTCGAGAGAACATGCCCTCATATTTCGCTTGGGCAGCTTACAGCCCAGCAATATGAACATTGACTTCTCCAACTTTAGATAGTTCCTCTGTCCCCCTCTTCTCCTCCCCCTTCCCAGTTCTCCCACTGTCTTCCTGTCTCCACCTATATCCTTTCTTTGTCTCGCCCCCCTGACATCAGTCTGAAGGGTCTCGACCCAAAACATCACCCATTCCCTCTCTCCGAGATGCTGCCTGACCTGCTGAGTTACTCCAGCATTTTGTGATACCTTCGATTTGTACCAGCATCTGCAGTTATTTTCCTACATTATTTCTGGGAGATTGTTTGTGTCTTCCTTAGTGAATCAAAAGGGAACAGGTTATTTTCCATCTGATAATGTATGACAGGGGATTAATTAATGATCTTATAGTAAACGATCTGCTAGAAAAGAATGAATATAGCAACAAAGTATTTAAAGGAAATTGGGTTTGCAACCAGCATCCTAAATTGAAATAAATGGCAATTACAGTGCTATGAGGCAAAGTTGGTGTCTTATCAGGAAAATAGACTAAAGGGTAAAATGGTACATCAGCAGTGACAGACATTTAAAAAGATATTTCAAATTTTCAGCAAATGTACATTTCAGTGAGGAAAAACAAAGCTCTAAGAGAAAGGCACCTTCTGAGGGTGGTGTCAAACTGGAAGAAATAAATAATATGAAGAGTAATGATCGGCTAGAAATTTTTGATAGCAGCAAAGTTTGATTGAAATAATTATTAAGAAGGAGATGATAAAGGATGATCAAAATAACAAATATAGAAAGTAAAAGCTTCAATCGGTATCAAGAAAATAGAGTATCTGACATGAACCATCAGAGGAAAAGGATGCAAATTAATTTTGGGAAATTTAGAAAAGGCAAAGTTTCTTATTATTGTGGATTGCTCTTCATGGTAAAAGTTTTGATGCAACTTTATAAGCGCTGATGAGAGAGCACCTGGAGTAGTGCACACAGTTTTAGTCTCCTTTATATCCAAGAAAGGATACATTTGTATTGGAGGTGGTGCAGAGATGGTTCACTAGCTTGATTCCTGAGATAAAGAGTTAACCCTGTGATTAAAAAATTGGGCAAGATCAACTAATATCCATTCTATTATTGAAAGACAAAAGGCGATCTTATTGAAATATGCAAAATGTTGAAAGGGACTGACTGGATGGATGATGAGAGGATGCTTCCCTCAGTGTAAATGCCAAGAACTAGGGGGCAGAGTTTCAGACTAAGGGGTCACCGATTAAAGACAGGTTTTCTTCTCCGAGAGTCGTGAATCTTTGACGTTCTAAGTTTAAGAGCTTAGGGACACAATCATCGAATGTATTAAAGTCAAGGATGGTCAGACATTTAAAATACAAGTGAATCAAGCAGTTTAGCAAGAATGGAAGAGTGATGTTCTAATATCAAAATTAGATTATATTTAACACCAGACGAGTCTTGAAGGGCTGAATTTGAAGCATCTTGCCTGCCAACATTCCAAATATCCATCAGAAGGAAGGTGTCATCATTTAGACTCAGCCCTGATTCTTTCACCCTTTACATTAAGTAGGTATCAACATATTGCAGCTGAACATTTTCCATTCTCTTTCACCTAATTTGCTTTATGCGAGATATACTTGGCAATAATTTGCAGATGCAGCATTTCTAAATTATCCCTTCAGTACAGGATCCAACCCAAAAAATGACATTGAACATTTTACTTTAATCCACTCGTTGGTATTTACAGAAGTATTCAAGGCAACCGGAAAGTATTTAATTCTTGGTGTGGCCTGCAAAGTTAAATAGTATGCAACAAAGGGATAATTACAATGGTGAGAAAGAATTTTAAATCCAACAGGATCTTACTGAAGCCTCCAGACTGGTTGCTATGCTGTGATGCTTTACTAAAGCAGAAAAAAAATAATTGAGCATTTGTAGAGATTCACCAAAAATGAGAAACACCTGGCATGAATCTTCTGCATTTGGACTGCAAGGGGAAATAGGGAGCTATCAGACTGCATATCGATTTATCTCTGCATTGTGCGCTCACTTTGTTGGTACATTGTTAACAAAATACCTTGATTTTTTTTTAAAACTTGAATAGCTCCTTTTAAAAGAGTAACAATTCATAATTTACCAGAGGAATATCCAGGAGCTGTTGAAAGCAGAATCAATTTTCCATTTAATTTGCGGAAATTACAATTTTGTTTTATATTCTACAACTAACTTCCAGCTCCTTCAGTCAATCTTAAATTACATAATTTAGTCATTTAGTAACACATCATTTAATAACACTACAATAAAACACTGCATATTTTAACCACAACTTCCACACATTTATGCAGCTATTCATTGTGCAGCTGAAGCCAGCAACAAACTGTCCTTTGATACTTGACAAAAGCAAACCATCTCAAAAGTCCAAACTCAGACCATGACACATAGCAATTTCTATACAGATTGGCCTGCTGACATAACTGTGAACAATCTTAAATTAGAAAATCAAGACTTCATTTTAAAGGATTTACATGTAAATCGCTCTTAAAGACGTGGTGATGCTGGTGGTGAAATTAGTTTAAATCAGCTTCCCCGAATTTTAAGCTTGTTTTATTACCTACAAAGAAAGAATAAAGAACCAACCCCAAAGCCCATCAATGTTGGCTCTCAACCTCACATTGCAGACAAACCCAGCTCAAGTTTCACATTAGTATGCACATCATTATGTGGTTTGTCCTACTGTTTGATACTAAAAAACAGTGATGGCAGACAACTTTGCATTGTTCCTGGATGAAATGAGGACCTTTATACACATATTGCACGTTTTATGGAAATCTCAATTAATAAATTAATTTCTTAGAACCTAGCAACATTTTATTTCAAATGCGACAGCCCTCCCTTGCACTCAAGAAACTTCCATCATAGTTTTTGTAAACCTATAAATGATTCAATGACCCCAATATCAAAAATACATTGTTTTTTTAGTTCTCTTATTGCTCATGAAGCTACAATTGTTCTCAAACTGAATTTATTCAGCAACCTTAAAAGGGATACTCCCTGTAAAGGAAGAAACTCCTAATTTTGATCTTTAATATCTTTACCCCCAAATTCCTGTAATTACCTTCTGCCAAATACAAAATATTTCCATTTGAATTCTAACTAAATATTGCAACAATTGACATATAAAACAAACACATACTCCTATAGTTATGTGAGCAATTCAAGGTACCACACCTAATGAATGACACATTCATTGCTTTTGAAAGGTAGGTTTGTAGGAAAAACTTCATTCAAATCATGAATGTATTTAAGATATTCAATCAAATTACTCTTAACTCAAGACAACCTCAATGGGTTGTCTAAAAATCAAGATCCCTTTTGCGAGTGAAGTTATAAAACAATTCAATATGTAAAAGACGATAAAAATCGGAACTCGTTTCTGTATGCGGCTATCTCTATGCTAAACATTTGCAAAATGTGTATTATTGGGATTATTAGATTGTTAACATGTTAAGGGATATGGAGAAAGAGGTTGGTATGTGGAGTTAGGTCAGGCATGATCTCATTGAATATCCTCTCTCTCATATAATAATACTTGATCATTCTAATTTATTTCTTGCAAATCTTCAGGCATCCCTTTTCAATTAATCATTCCATTGGCTTTTAATTTATATGGTGTTCAGGCTAGATAGAGCCGGTTCAATAACGGGAAATTACAGTGTTTTAGTCCAGTATCAGCAAAACACAGCAGGCAGATACATCATCCACCAATCTGCCGGCTGCTCCCTATTGGCCGACATTGCGCCAAGCTCCGCATTGAAAGCGGTCACTCACTTTTTCTTGTAGTCGTCTCGCTCTCTCTTCACTTTGGCTAGCACGTTGTACAGGGCCCGCAGTTCGGGTGTGATGGTGTCGATCTGAACTCCCACTCCGTCCGGTTGGGTCCAGGATACCCCAGGACCTTGCACAGTCTCTAGGCCGCCTCCCACCTTCCGAATGTGGGGGAAGCTCCAAATGGTACCGGGGAGGCGGCTCGGGTAATGATGAGGCAGAGAGACCGCACTGGGAGAAAATCCTGTACCGGAGGTGTAATTAGAATTAAGGTTGTAACTGGAACCGGTATAGGTACCCGGTGTGTAGCCGGAGCCGGTACCCGGGGTGTAGCCGGAGCCGGTACCCGGGGTGTAGCCGGAGCCGGTACCCGGGGTGTAGCCGGAGCCGGTACCCGGGGTGTAGCCGGAGCCGGTACCCGGGGTGTAGCCGGAGCCGGTACCCGGGGTGTAGCCGGAGCCGGTACCCGGGGTGTAACCGGTACCCAGGCCAGAGGTGTAGCCGGTGCCCGGGGTGTAGCCGGTGCCCAGACCGGGGGTGTAACTGCTGCCCGGGGTGTAGCCGGTGTCCGAGCCGGGGGCATAACCGTATGCCGAGTAGCTGTAACATGAGCCTAGCGTGAAGCCGGCACCATAGTCGAGTGGAGTCTGTGTGGCGACGGTCCGGGAGCGGCAGAGCCGGCTCCTCTGCGGTTCCTGCGCGGCCTGCAGCTGTTTCTCCAGTAGCTTGTTGCGCCGCTCCAGCTCATGGACCTTGGCCAGGAAGCAGCGGAAGCGCAGGTTGAGCGTCTTGAGATGGTTGATGTTGGAGCCCAGGTCGTTCCGCAGCGCCAGGGTGACGGGGTTCGGCTTCGCCAGGCCGCAGCTCAGCATCGTCGCCGGGTTCATGGTCGTGCCGACGCTCGGGAACTCAATGAAGCGGACACGGCTGGCGGCCCATATCCTCTGGTGGGTGGGTGGGGGTTAGTTGGTCACACGCTAAGACAAACACGACGCCGGGCCTGGCTCGGCCTAGACTGCGGGAAGACGCGGATCTGGGCCTCAACCACGCACTCAAACGCCGGTCCGGAGCGAATAACGGCGGGGCGTCTCGAGGCGACTGTAGTCAGCACTAGGGGCGGGGTCTAGCGCCAGCCCCGCCCCCAGCCCCGCCTTCGCGCCTCCCGCCGCCGCTGCCGCCTCGCCCCGCCCCCAGCGCCCGCCCTCCCGCCTCCCGCCGCCGCCTCGCGGACTGCACGAACCGTCGAGTCCTCCAACCGAAGACCCCTGGGCAAGAGCAGGTGCTGGTGGCGCTTCTTCCTTCAAGATGCCATTTGTTTTTTGTTTTTTTAATTGCCGCAGTACATTCTGGAAGGGAGGGGAGGGAGAAGATATGGAGGCGGGTTGAGCGTATAGAGGGGAAGATCTGAAGGGTGGGGGGTGGGGAGGTAAAGGAGTGAGGGGGGAAGGAGCAGCGGTGGGTGGGTGAGGTGAGGGAGGGGGATGAGGAGAGAGGTGGGAGGGGGGGAGAGGTGGGGGGGGGGATGAGGAGAGAGGTGGGAGGGGAGGAGAGGTGGGAGGGGAGGAGAGGTGGGAGGGGGGGAGAGGTGGGGGGGGGGA
This sequence comes from Rhinoraja longicauda, assembly GCF_053455715.1. NCBI lineage: Eukaryota > Metazoa > Chordata > Chondrichthyes > Rajiformes > Arhynchobatidae > Rhinoraja > Rhinoraja longicauda. The sequence goes on along the minus strand of NC_135982.1, from coordinate 24,889,149 downwards.
TGAGGAGAGAGGTGGGAGGGGAGGAGAGGTGGGAGGGGAGGAGAGGTGGGGGGGGGAGAGGTGGGAGGGGGATGAGGAGAGAGGTGGGAGGGGAGGAGAGGTGGGAGGGGGATGAGGAGAGAGGTGGGAGGGGGATGAGGAGAGAGGTGGGAGGGGAGGAGAGGTGGGAGGGGGATGAGGGGAGAGGTGGGAGGGGAGGAGAGGTGGGAGGGGATGAGGAGAGGTGGGAGGGGATGAGGAGAGGTGGGAGGGGGTTGAGGAGAGAGGTGGGAGGGGGATGAGGAGAGAGGTGGGAGGGGAGGAGAGGTGGGAGGGGATGAGGAGAGAGGTGGGAGGGGAGGAGAGGTGGGAGGGGGATGAGGAGAGAGGTGGGAGGGGAGGAGAGGTGGGAGGGGATGAGGAGAGGTGGGAGGGGGTTGAGGTGGGAGGGGGGTGAGGAGAGAGGTGGGAGGGGATGAGGAGAGGTGGGAGGGGATGAGGAGAGGTGGGAGGGGGATGAGGAGAGAGGTGGGAGGGGGGTGAGGAGAGAGGTGGGAGGGGATGAGGAGAGGTGGGAGGAGGATGAGGTCGGAGGGATTTGGGGGAGGATGGATAATGAGGGGGAAGGATGAGGAAACTGGAAAACAGAAAAATAGGTGCAGGAGTGGGCCATTCGGCCCTTCGAACCAGCAACGCCATTCAATATGACCATGGCCGATCATCTAAAATCAGCACCCCGTTCCTGCTTTTTTCCCCATATCCCTTGATTCCTTTAGCCCAAAGAGCTAAATCTAATTCTCTCTTATAAACAGAAGGGAGGGATCGGGAGGGACAAGGAGAGGGGGAGGTTGGGAGGGATGAGGGAAGGGGTTGGAGGAAGTGATGGGGGAGGATGAGGGGCAGGGGAGAGGGAGGGAGATTACGCCTTGAGACCGTGGAGAAACACCCTCTTATGGGGAGGGCTGCGGGGCAGAGGGATGGGAGGACAAGATGAGGTGGAGAAGGTGGGTGGTATGGCACGTACTTGACAGATAGAAGAGTGGATTAAGAATCATGAGACAGTGAAGGAGCAAAGTTAGGTGGAAAGGGGTAAAGCGGTGAGGTGTGGAAATAACAGGGTTATAATGGGTGAGGAGGCTGGGAAGGTGGAATGGGGAAATCAGGGGCTAGAAAGTTAAATGGTTTGGGTGATATTTATGGGCCTAAGGAGGAGAAGATGTGAATGTGTCTCGGTGAATAGGAAAATGTAGAAAGGTGGAATTGTTGGATTGAGGGACAGGTAGATGACTAGATAATCTATTGTTGCAGTGCTTATTGGAGAATAAATATTACCCAAACAGAGACAGCTATTGTGCTCCTCTACAAATTCAAGGAATTATTTGCATCTATTTGCAAAGGCAAATGGGTCATTAAATGTTTTAAATAAAAGGCAATGCTGCATTGAATGTCACTAAAACGAAGGAGCTGATTGTGGACTTCAGAAGGGCTAAACATCCAAGGACGTACACGCCACTGGAGATAAATGGGTCTACTGTGGATAGGGTGTGCAGTTTTAAATACTTGGGAGTCCGCATCACAGAGGATCTGACGTGGGCAATGCACATTGCCGCACTGGTGGGTAAGGCAAAGCAGCGCCTTTACCACCTTAGACAACTGAGGAAATTCAGAGTGTCTCTGAGGATCCTTCATTGCTTCTACTCTGGGGCTGTAGAGAGCATCCTGTCCGGCAACATTACAGTCTGGTTTGGGAACAGCTCTGCCCAGGACAGGATGGCCCTGCAGAGAGTAGTGCGTTCGGCAGAACGCACCATGGGAACTACACTCGTCCCCCTGCAGGACCTATACATCAGGAGGTGCAGATCCAGAGCAAGCAAAATCATGAGGGACCCCTGCCATCCCAGTAACGGACTGTTCCAGATGCTACGATCAGGCAAACGCCTCCGCTGTCACGCTGTGAAAACGGAGAGGATGAGACGGAGTTTCTTCCCACAGGCCATCAGGACTGTCAACTTTTATAACTCCAGGCACTACATTTTTGTCTACACTATAGTAACTTATTAACTTTATTTATATGCTGTAACTGTAATTCTTTTTTTGTGCACAATCCGCAGGCATTGCCACTTTCATTTCACTGCACATCGTGTATGTGTATGTGACAAATAAATTTGACTTGACTTGATTGAAGAATCCCCTTAGGTTATGCACCCGACCTCAGCATTGATGTGGCCTCCTAGCTTCCGTCTTGAGCCTGTGGAATAACATTCCCTGCTTTGATAATTCAGAGGTAAGATTGCATGTATTACTCAGAAGAGGTATTAAAAAGGCAATCTTTGGCAATCGGTAGATAGTCTTTATTTTGTGCTTCGGTCATCTGGTATCTCACCAGGAGGGAGGGACATGATAACAGTCATAGAGTGGTCACACAAACTAAACATAGCACAAAAAGTAAGGAAATTTGTGTTTGGTAGATTATTTCTTTATTGTAACAATGCTTCTTGGCAATAAATCTTATACCGTTGGAAAGCCTGTTCATTTCCCTTTTAAATGGTGCTACATTTGTAAGGAACATGCATTTGTGGGATGAGCAGCAGAGCTGAGTATATGGGTTGCGCCCATGAAAAATTTGCCAAATCTTCTTTGCCAATGCCAAACAGCTTATTCTGCTGTTGCTATTGACGCTTGTTTTGAGCTTCTGGTACCCCCAGGTGCTGACAATCAGGTGCCTGATTGGCACCTGATTGGCAGCATCTGTGAGCATGGGCCCTGCTACAGTGGTCAGTAGGTGTCTGCTCCAAGAATCGGCATGCCACGTTTGACTGATCTGGATAGGGCCCGTGCGATAGGGCAACTTCAAGCTGGTGTTCTGCAAAACCAAGTTGCAGCATTATTTGGAGTGAGCCCTAGTACCATCTCCAAAGTGAAGGCCAAGTTCCATATAACGGGGGATGTCAGAGACAGGCCGCGAAGTGGGCGTCCCAAGAAGACGACACCCGAAGAAGACCGTTTCCTCACCCTGTCAGCACTTAGGAACCGTAGGCTGTCTTCTACAGATTTGCAGTCAAGGTTTGCAGGACGATATGGCCGACGGCTCTCTGCCCAGACAATTCGGAACAGACTGCACGCAGTCGATCTCCGGTCTCATAGGGCTGCCAGGAGGCCTGCCATGACTGCCCTTCACCGTCAGGCCCGTTTGCGCTGGTGTCGACAACACGTGCACTGGAACCTGAACATGTGGAGGAACGTTATGTTCAGCGATGAGTCCAGATTCTGCCTACGGCAGTTGGATCATAGGGTCAAAGTGTGGAGAAGACGCGGAGAACGCTATGCTGATTGCTGCACCGATAGAGTAACATCTTTTGGTGGAGGCAGTGTGATGGTGTGGGGCGGCATCTCCCTCACTGGAAAAACAAGGCTTGTCATCATTGGAGGCAATCTCAATGCAGAGAGATATCGAGATGAGATTCTGCAACCAGTGGCAATCCCATATCTCCACGGTCTGGGACCGAACTCTATCCTCCAAGATGACAATGCTTGCCCCCACAGAGCAGGGTTTCTCAGAGACTACCTCCAGAATTTGGGAGTGGAGAGGATGGAATGGCCTGCCACCACTCCTGACCTCAACCCCATTGAACACTTGTGGGATCAGCTTGGGCGTGCTGTTCGTGCCAGAGTGACCAACACAACCACGTCGGCTGACTTGCGACAAATGCTGGTTGAAGAATGGGATGCCATCCCACAACAGTGTGTGACCAGGCTGGTGACCAGCATGAGGAGGTGCCAGGCTGTTGTGGCTGTGTATGGTTCTTCCACACACTACTGAGGCTCCTGTTTATTAAATGAATAAATTGTTAAATTGCCAATATGTCTTGTTTCTTCAGACTTCAATCATCCAATCCACCAAACAACACCGAACAAGAGTCAATGGCAGAATAAGCTGTTTGGCATTGGCAGAGAAGATTTGGCAGATTTTTCATGGGCGCAACCCACATACTCAGCTCTGCTGCTCATCCCACAAATGCATGTTCCTTACAAATGTGACACCATTTAAAAGGGAAATAAACAGGCTTTCCAACGGTATAAGATTTATTGCCAAGAAGCATTGTTACAACAAAGAAATAATCTACCAAACACAAATTTCCTTACTTTTTGTGCTACTTTTAGTTGAAACTGATGTTGTCACTAAATCTTTGAAGAGGCACCATCCCAGCCTCCTGCCTCAATGACAGGACAAATTCACCAGAACAGTTGAAATAGCTATAAGGGAAGGGAGCCTTGAAGGGTGGGATAGGGGTGTTGGCGCCAGACGGCATGGTGCCTTGGGCCATGAAGGGAACAAGTCTAGTCAAGTTTATTGTCATATGCATGTACGGGGAGGTTCAGGTACATCGACTCAGGTTATATGGAAACTACATACAACAGTAAAAAGAAAAAACCTTAATGCAAAAGATGATTAGAGAACATCCATGGTAATGCAATAAATGGTTCCTGGTGTTCCATTACCAAAGTAGGATTAGGGTTATGCAGGTTGGTTCAAAAATCTGATGGTTGCAGGAAAGTAATTATTCCTGAATCGGTTTAACCATATAACCATATAACAACTACAGCACGGAAACAGGCCCGTTCGGCCCTACCATTCCATGCCGACCACTCTCCCTAACCTAGTCTCATCTACCTGCACTCAGACCATAACCCTCTAATCCCCTCTTATCCATATACCTATCCAATTTACTCTTAAATAATAAAATCGAGCCTGCCTCCACCACTTCCACCGGAAGCCCATTCCATACAGCCACCACCCTCTGAGTAAAGAAGTTACCCCTCATGTAACCCCTAAACTTTTGTACCTCAATTCTGAAGCTATGTCCCCTTGTTGGAATCTTCCCCACTCTCAAAGGGAAAAGCCTACCCACGTCAACTCTGTCCGTCCCTCTCAAAATTTTAAAAACCTCTATCAAGTCCCCCCTCAACCTTCTACGCTCCAAAGAATAAAGACCCAACCTGTTCAACCTCTCTCTGTAGCTTAAGTGCTGAAACCCAGGCAACATTCTAGTAAATCTCCTCTGTACCCTCTCCATTTTGTCGACATCCTTCCTATAATTTGGCGACCAGAACTGCACACCATACTCTAGATTCGGCCTCACCAATGCCCTGTACAATTTTAACATTATATCCCAACTTCTATACTCGATGCTCTGATTTATAAAGGCAAGCATACCAAACGCCTTCTTCACCACCCTATCCACATGAGATTCCACTTTCAGGGAACAATGCACAGTTATTCCCAGATCCCTCTGTTCCACTGCATTCCTCAATTCCCTACCATTTACCCTGTACGTCCTATTTTGATTTGTCCTACCAAAATGCAGCACCTCACACTTATCAGCATTAAACTCCATCTGCCATCTTTCAGCCCACCCTTCCAAAAGGCCCAAGTCTCTCTGTAGACTTTGAAACTCTACTTCATTATTAACTACACCACCTATCTTAGTATCATCTGCATATTTACTAATCCAATTTGCCACACCATCATCCAGATCATTAATGTAAATGACAAACAACAGTGGACCCAACACAGATCCTTGGGGTACTCCACTAGACACTGTCCTCCAACCTGACATACAATTGTCAACCATTACCCTCTGGTATCTCCCATTCAGCCATTGTTGAATCCATCTTGCAACCTCACTATTAATACCCAACGATTTAACCTTCTTAATCAACCTTCCATGTGGAACCTTGTCAAATGCCTTACTGAAGTCCATATAGACAACATCCACAGCCTTGCCCTTATCAATTTCCCTGGTAACCTCTTCAAAAAATTCAAGAAGATTAGTCAAACATGACCTTCCAGGCACAAATCCATGTTGACTGTTTCTAATCAGGCCTTGTTTATCCAAATAATTATATATATTGTCCCTAAGTATCTTTTCCATTAATTTTCCCACCACAGACGTCAAACTAACAGGTCTATAATTGCTAGGTTTACTTTTAGAACCTTTTTTAAACAAAGGCACAACATGCGCAATGCGCCAATCTTCCGGCACCATCCCCGTTTCTAATGACGCTTGAAATATTTCCGTCATAGCCCCTGCTATTTCTGCACTAACTTCCCTCAATGTCCTAGGGAATATCCTATCAGGACCTGGAGACTTATCCACTTTTATATTTTTCAAAAGTGTCTGTACCTCCTCTTCTTTAATCCTCATAATTTCCATCACTACTCTACTTGTTTCGCTTACCTCACATAATTCAATATCCTCCTCGGTGAATACCGAAGAAAAGAAATTGTTTAATATCTCCCCCATTTCTTCCGGCTCAGCACATAGCTGTCCACTCTGACTCTCTAATGGACCAATTTTATCCCTCGCTATCCTTTTGCTATTGACATATCTGTAGAACCCCTTGGGGTTTACTTTTACATTACTTGCCAAAGCAGCCTCATATCTTTTTTTTCGCTTTTCTAATTTCCTTCTTAAGATTCCTTTTACATTCTTTATATTCCTCAAGAACCTCACTTACTCCCTGCCGCTTATATTTATTGTATATCTCTCTCTTTTTCCGAACCAAGTGTCCAATTTCCCTGGAAAACCACGGCTCTTTCAAATTATTATTCTTTCCTTTCCACCGAACAGGGACATAAAGACTCTGTACTCTCAAAATTTCCACCTTTAAATATCCTCCATTTCTCTATTATATCCTTTTCATAAAACAAAAAGTTCCATTTCACTCCTTTTAAATCCTTTCTCATCTCAAAATTAGCCTTTCTCCAATCCAAAATCTCAACCCTTGGTCTATATTGAAACTAATGGCATTGTGATCACTAGACCCAAAGTGCTCCTCAACACATACCTCCGTCACCTGACCCGTCTCATTCCTAACAGGAGGTCCAACACTGCCCCTTCTCTGGTAGGTACCTCTACGTATTGCTGCAAAAATCTATCCTGCACACATTTTACAAACTCCAAACCATCCAGCCCTTTAACAGAATGTGATTCCCAGTCTATATACGGAAAATTGAAATCACCCACAATCACTACTCTGTGCTTACTACTAATATCTGCTATCTCCTTACATATTTGCTCTTCCAATTCTCGTTCCCTATTTGGCAGTCGATAATACACCCCTATAAGTGTTGCTAAACCTTTCTCATTTCTGAGTTCCACCCAAACAGCCTCCCTAATCGAGCCTTCTAGTCTGTCCTGCCAAAGCACTGCTGTGATATCCTCCCTGACAAGCAATGCAACCTCTTGCCCCTCCGATTCTATCACATCTGAAACAATGAAATCCTGGAATATTTAATTGCCAATCGCAACCCTCCTGCAACCATGTTTCACTGATCGCCACAACATCATACTTCCAGATGTCAATCCAGGCTCTAAGCTCATCCACCTTTCTTACAATGCTCCTAGCATTAAAATATACACATTTAAGGGACCCATCATTTCTTATTCTCAGTTTATTTCTTTTCACTTCTTTCTCTCCTACATATTGGGTCTGAGTGTTTCCCTTTTCTGCCTCCTGCCTCACACACTGCCTATTAGCGATCTGTGTTTGAGTCCCTCCCCCCCAACCGTACTAGTTTAAAGTCTCCGCAATTACCTTAGCAAATCTCCCCGCCAGGATATTGGTTCCTCTCAGGTTCAGATGCAACCCGTCCTTTTTGTACAGGTCATACTTCCCCCAGAAGAGGTCCCAATGATCCAGAAACTTGAATCCCTGCTCCCTGCACCAGTTCCTCAGCCACGTATTTATCCTCCACCTCACTCCATTCCTATTCTCACTATCGCGTGGCACAGGCAGTAAGCCTGAGATTATTGCTTTGGAAGTCCTTTTTTTTAACTTCCTAGCCCCCTAAATTCTCCTTTCAGGACCTCTTCCCTTATTCTACCTATATTGTTGGTACCTATATGTACCACGACCTCTGGCTCCTCTCCCTCCCCTTTCAGGATATTCTGGACACGCTCAGACACATCCCGGACACCGGCACCAGGGAGGCAAACCACCATCCGGGTCTCCCGACTGCGTCCACAGAATCGCCTATCTGACCCCCTCACTATAGAGTCCCCTATTACTATCGCTCTCCTCTTCCTTTCCCTACCCTTCTGAGCAACAGGGCCGGACTCCTTGCCAGAAGCCCGGGCACCGTCGCTGCCCCCAGGTAGGCTGTTCCCCCCAACAGTACTTAAACAGGAGTACTTATTTCCAAGGGGTACAGCCACCGGGGAACTCTCTAGTCCCTGCCTCTGCTCCTTGCCCCCCCTAACCGTGACCCACTTGTCTACCTCCCGTGGTCTTGGAGTGACCACCTCTCTGTAACTCCTATCTAAAACCTCCTCACTCTCCCTGACCAGATGGAGGTCATCAATCTGCCGCTCCAGGTTCCTAATACGGTCCCTTAGGAGCCCCAACTCGTCGCACCTGGCGCAGATGTGGACGTCTGGAAGACTATCAGACTCCCAGATTCCCCACATCCGACACCCAGAACAATAAACTGCCCTGGCACTCATACTCCCCAAACAAAGCCCCGTGCTCGGTTTCTAAACCTACCGCCCGGCCGCTGCTCCAACCGCTCCAACCGCCCACCCAAAAGAACTGAGTGATCTCCTGGGAGAGGCGAAAAACCGGATTAAAAACCCAGGCCAATTTGGGAAAAAAAATCTGGGAAATTCCTCTCCGACCCCAAGCTAGGCGATCGAAACTTGTCCGGGAGATCACACAGGTCTTACTCCTTACTATCCCCACACAATACTTCCCAAACAACACAGCTTGGTGCTGCTGCTGCTGATTGCTGCTGCTGCTGCTACTGCTGCTGATTGCTGCTGCTGCTGCTGATTTAGTAGCTCCTGTGCCTACTGCCTGATGGTAGTAGCAAGCAGAGAGCATGGCTCAGATGGTGAAGATCCTTGATAATTTATGCCGCATTCTTAAAGCAACATCACATTCAGATGCTTTGGATGGATACGAGTTTCCTGCACCAGGATTGTTCACAAAACCCAAGAGACATTTCATGCGAGAACTTTGTAACCAAACTCCGAGTAGGCCAGTAATTCGACTGCTGTGATTTATAGAAGTGTGGAACAGACGTCTCAGCAAGACTACCTTGCATTTGCAACATTTTCTATTCCCTTTTATGAAACTGTATTTCCACTCCACCAGTGGAACTGTGGTAAAGTTGACCCATCAAATGACAGATATATTTGTCACTTTCTCATTAGCTTTGGAGATGACACATTTGATTCTGGCATATCATGGACACCACCATGGATGGCAGTAGATGAAGGGCACCTGCAATCCTACTTCACTGTTTACAACATGGGTTATCTGGAGCCAAATAGAATATCTGTATTATTTCTTCCCAAAGAAATGAAAAACCTGGATTTTTCCATTGTCTTCATCTGTTTGGTTCTTTGGAAGTCCTTTTGTGGAAATCATTTTTTTTGGCACTCTAGCCAGTGCAGCCAATGCAGTCCACATCTCCGACATGTTCTGTGATGCACGGGTGAAGAAATCGTCAGCTTCCCCCATTCTCACATAAAACTGCCTCTTCCAACCTTCCTCAGTTTATGTACTTACTCTCCTTGAAGTCAACACTGTTTCCAGCCATACTCCAGATTTCAGTTTGCGATTCTCTCCCTCCATACTCCACAAATTAAAATATCTCAATTTTTATCCTTAAATAATGGTCAGATTGGAAAAAAGCTTCAATCACATATGGTCAGTGAATCATCTAGCAAAAATTTAGCTTGCACTGGTAATGTTTTGACATGGGCAAACACTTAGTTACTGCCTGTCCCAAAGTGTCATGGGCCTGAGGGCCTGGGGACAACGTCATGATGTGGAAGTGGGGCCATGTGAATTTTGGGCTAGGTTTTGCTTTGACTGATGCCTTCTAATGGAGCCATTTAGTTTTCAATAACCTACGATTTTCCATGTCTTATAATTGAATTCAATAAATGCATTCAGTGATTTTAAGCTGTAACCTTAAGATCACTACCTCACTGTTGTTATCAACAAGTCAAGTCAAGCCAAGTCTACTTTATTTGTCACATACACATACAAGATACGCAGTGAAATGAAAGTGGCAATGCCTGTGGATTGTGCTAAAACTACAAAACCGAAGAGAATTTTTTTTTAAAAGGACAACACAAAAAATAAATTAATACAGTAAATTAGTCCCTGGTGATATAAGAGTTGACAGTCCTGATGGCCTGTGGGAAGAAACTCCATCTCATCCTCTCTGTTTTCACAGCGTGACAGCGGAGGCGTTTGCCTGACCTTAGCAGCTGGAACAGTCCGTTGCTGGGGTGGTAGGGGTCCCCCATAATGTTGCTGCCTCTGGATCTGCACCTCCTGATGTATAGGTCCTGCAGGGGGGCGAGTGTAGTTCCCATGGTGCGTTCAGCCGACAAATTCACCAGAACAGTTGAAATAGCTATAAGGGAAGGGAGCCTTGAAGGGTGGGATAGGGGTGTTGGCGCCAGACGGCATGGTGCCTTGGGCCATGAAGGGAACAAGTCTAGTCAAGTTTATTGTCATATGCATGTACGGGGAGGTTCAGGTACATCGACTCAGGTTATATGGAAACTACATACAACAGTAAAAAGAAAAAACCTTAATGCAAAAGATGATTAGAGAACATCCATGGTAATGCAATAAATGGATCCTGGTGTTCCATTACCAAAGTAGGATTAGGGTTATGCAGGTTGGTTCAAAAATCTGATGGTTGCAGGAAAGTAATTATTCCTGAATCGGTTTAACCATATAACCATATAACAACTACAGCACGGAAACAGGCCTGTTCGGCCCTACCATTCCATGCCGACCACTCTCCCTAACCTAGTCTCATCTACCTGCACTCAGACCATAACCCTCTAATCCCCTCTTATCCATATACCTATCCAATTTACTCTTAAATAATAAAATCGAGCCTGCCTCCACCACTTCCACCGGAAGCCCATTCCATACAGCCACCACCCTCTGAGTAAAGAAGTTACCCCTCATGTAACCCCTAAACTTTTGTACCTCAATTCTGAAGCTATGTCCCCTTGTTGGAATCTTCCCCACTCTCAAAGGGAAAAGCCTACCCACGTCAACTCTGTCCGTCCCTCTCAAAATTTTAAAAACCTCTATCAAGTCCCCCCTCAACCTTCTACGCTCCAAAGAATAAAGACCCAACCTGTTCAACCTCTCTCTGTAGCTTAAGTGCTGAAACCCAGGCAACATTCTAGTAAATCTCCTCTGTACCCTCTCCATTTTGTCGACATCCTTCCTATAATTTGGCGACCAGAACTGCACACCATACTCTAGATTCGGCCTCACCAATGCCCTGTACAATTTTAACATTATATCCCAACTTCTATACTCGATGCTCTGATTTATAAAGGCAAGCATACCAAACGCCTTCTTCACCACCCTATCCACATGAGATTCCACTTTCAGGGAACAATGCACAGTTATTCCCAGATCCCTCTGTTCCACTGCATTCCTCAATTCCCTACCATTTACCCTGTACGTCCTATTTTGATTTGTCCTACCAAAATGCAGCACCTCACACTTATCAGCATTAAACTCCATCTGCCATCTTTCAGCCCACCCTTCCAAAAGGCCCAAGTCTCTCTGTAGACTTTGAAACTCTACTTCATTATTAACTACACCACCTATCTTAGTATCATCTGCATATTTACTAATCCAATTTGCCACACCATCATCCAGATCATTAATGTAAATGACAAACAACAGTGGACCCAACACAGATCCTTGGGGTACTCCACTAGACACTGTCCTCCAACCTGACATACAATTGTCAACCATTACCCTCTGGTATCTCCCATTCAGCCATTGTTGAATCCATCTTGCAACCTCACTATTAATACCCAACGATTTAACCTTCTTAATCAACCTTCCATGTGGAACCTTGTCAAATGCCTTACTGAAGTCCATATAGACAACATCCACAGTCTTGCCCTTATCAATTTCCCTGGTAACCTCTTCAAAAAATTCAAGAAGATTAGTCAAACATGACCTTCCAGGCACAAATCCATGTTGACTGTTTCTAATCAGGCCTTGTTTATCCAAATAATTATATATATTGTCCCTAAGTATCTTTTCAAACTAACAGGTCTATAATTGCTAGGTTTACTTTTAGAACCTTTTTTAAACAAAGGCACAACATGCGCAATGCGCCAATCTTCCGGCACCATCCCCGTTTCTAATGACGCTTGAAATATTTCCGTCATAGCCCCTGCTATTTCTGCACTAACTTCCCTCAATGTCCTAGGGAATATCCTATCAGGACCTGGAGACTTATCCACTTTTATATTTTTCAAAAGTGTCTGTACCTCCTCTTCTTTAATCCTCATAATTTCCATCACTACTCTACTTGTTTCGCTTACCTCACATAATTCAATATCCTTCTCCTCGGTGAATACCGAAGAAAAGAAATTGTTTAATATCTCCCCCATTTCTTCCGGCTCAGCACATAGCTGTCCACTCTGACTCTCTAATGGACCAATTTTATCCCTCGCTATCCTTTTGCTATTGACATATCTGTAGAACCCCTTGGGGTTTACTTTTACATTACTTGCCAAAGCAGCCTCATATCTTTTTTTTCGCTTTTCTAATTTCCTTCTTAAGATTCCTTTTACATTCTTTATATTCCTCAAGAACCTCACTTACTCCCTGCCGCTTATATTTATTGTATATCTCTCTCTTTTTCCGAACCAAGTGTCCAATTTCCCTGGAAAACCACGGCTCTTTCAAATTATTATTCTTTCCTTTCCACCGAACAGGGACATAAAGACTCTGTACTCTCAAAATTTCCACCTTTAAATATCCTCCATTTCTCTATTATATCCTTTTCATAAAACAAAAAGTTCCATTTCACTCCTTTTAAATCCTTTCTCATCTCAAAATTAGCCTTTCTCCAATCCAAAATCTCAACCCTTGGTCTATATTGAAACTAATGGCATTGTGATCACTAGACCCAAAGTGCTCCTCAACACATACCTCCGTCACCTGACCAGTCTCATTCCTAACAGGAGGTCCAACACTGCCCCTTCTCTGGTAGGTACCTCTACGTATTGCTGCAAAAATCTATCCTGCACACATTTTACAAACTCCAAACCATCCAGCCCTTTAACAGAATGTGATTCCCAGTCTATATACGGAAAATTGAAATCACCCACATTCACTACTCTGTGCTTACTACTAATATCTGCTATCTCCTTACATATTTGCTCTTCCAATTCTCGTTCCCTATTTGGCAGTCGATAATACACCCCTATAAGTGTTGCTAAACCTTTCTCATTTCTGAGTTCCACCCAAACAGCCTCCCTAATCGAGCCTTCTAGTCTGTCCTGCCAAAGCACTGCTGTGATATCCTCCCTGACAAGCAATGCAACCTCTTGCCCCTCCGATTCTATCACATCTGAAACAATGAAATCCTGGAATATTTAATTGCCAATCGCAACCCTCCTGCAACCATGTTTCACTGATCGCCACAACATCATACTTCCAGATGTCAATCCAGGCTCTAAGCTCATCCACCTTTCTTACAATGCTCCTAGCATTAAAATATACACATTTAAGGGACCCATCATTTCTTATTCTCAGTTTATTTCTTTTCACTTCTTTCTCTCCTACATATTGGGTCTGAGTGTTTCCCTTTTCTGCCTCCTGCCTCACACACTGCCTATTAGCGATCTGTGTTTGAGTCCCTCCCCCCCAACCGTACTAGTTTAAAGTCTCCGCAATTACCTTAGCAAATCTCCCCGCCAGGATATTGGTTCCTCTCAGGTTCAGATGCAACCCGTCCTTTTTGTACAGGTCATACTTCCCCCAGAAGAGGTCCCAATGATCCAGAAACTTGAATCCCTGCTCCCTGCACCAGTTCCTCAGCCACGTATTTATCCTCCACCTCACTCCATTCCTATTCTCACTATCGCGTGGCACAGGCAGTAAGCCTGAGATTATTGCTTTGGAAGTCCTTTTTTTTAACTTCCTAGCCCCCTAAATTCTCCTTTCAGGACCTCTTCCCTTATTCTACCTATATTGTTGGTACCTATATGTACCACGACCTCTGGCTCCTCTCCCTCCCCTTTCAGGATATTCTGGACACGCTCAGACACATCCCGGACACCGGCACCAGGGAGGCAAACCACCATCCGGGTCTCCCGACTGCGTCCACAGAATCGCCTATCTGACCCCCTCACTATAGAGTCCCCTATTACTATCGCTCTCCTCTTCCTTTCCCTACCCTTCTGAGCAACAGGGCCGGACTCCTTGCCAGAAGCCCGGGCACCGTCGCTGCCCCCAGGTAGGCTGTTCCCCCCAACAGTACTTAAACAGGAGTACTTATTTCCAAGGGGTACAGCCACCGGGGAACTCTCTAGTCCCTGCCTCTGCTCCTTGCCCCCCCTAACCGTGACCCACTTGTCTACCTCCCGTGGTCTTGGAGTGACCACCTCTCTGTAACTCCTATCTAAAACCTCCTCACTCTCCCTGACCAGATGGAGGTCATCAATCTGCCGCTCCAGGTTCCTAATACGGTCCCTTAGGAGCCCCAACTCGTCGCACCTGGCGCAGATGTGGATGTCTGGAAGACTATCAGACTCCCAGATTCCCCACATCCGACACCCAGAACAATAAACTGCCCTGGCACTCATACTCCCCAAACAAAGCCCCGTGCTCAGTTTCTAAACCTACCGCCCGGCCGCTGCTCCAACCGCTCCAACCGCCCACCCAAAAGAACTGAGTGATCTCCTGGGAGAGGCGAAAAACCGGATTAAAAACCCAGGCCAATTTGGGAAAAAAAATCTGGGAAATTCCTCTCCGACCCCAAGCTAGGCGATCGAAACTTGTCCGGGAGATCACACAGGTCTTACTCCTTACTATCCCCACACAATACTTCCCAAACAACACAGCTTGGTGCTGCTGCTGCTGCTGCTGATTGCTGCTGCTGCTGCTACTGCTGCTGATTGCTGCTGCTGCTGCTGATTTAGTAGCTCCTGTGCCTACTGCCTGATGGTAGTAGCAAGCAGAGAGCATGGCTCAGATGGTGAAGATCCTTGATAATTTATGCCGCATTCTTAAAGCAACATCACATTCAGATGCTTTGGATGGATACGAGTTTCCTGCACCAGGATTGTTCACAAAACCCAAGAGACATTTCATGCGAGAACTTTGTAACCAAACTCCGAGTAGGCCAGTAATTCGACTGCTGTGATTTATAGAAGTGTGGAACAGACGTCTCAGCAAGACTACCTTGCATTTGCAACATTTTCTATTCCCTTTTATGAAACTGTATTTCCACTCCACCAGTGGAACTGTGGTAAAGTTGACCCATCAAATGACAGATATATTTGTCACTTTCTCATTAGCTTTGGAGATGACACATTTGATTCTGGCATATCATGGACACCACCATGGATGGCAGTAGATGAAGGGCACCTGCAATCCTACTTCACTGTTTACAACATGGGTTATCTGGAGCCAAATAGAATATCTGTATTATTTCTTCCCAAAGAAATGAAAAACCTGGATTTTTCCATTGTCTGCATCTGTTTGGTTCTTTGGAAGTCCTTTTGTGGAAATCATTTTTTTTGGCACTCTAGCCAGTGCAGCCAATGCAGTCCACATCTCCGACATGTTCTGTGATGCACGGGTGAAGAAATCGTCAGCTTCCCCCATTCTCACATAAAACTGCCTCTTCCAACCTTCCTCAGTTTATGTACTTACTCTCCTTGAAGTCAACACTGTTTCCAGCCATACTCCAGATTTCAGTTTGCGATTCTCTCCCTCCATACTCCACAAATTAAAATATCTCAATTTTTATCCTTAAATAATGGTCAGATTGGAAAAAAGCTTCAATCACATATGGTCAGTGAATCGTCTAGCAAAAATTTAGCTTGCACTGGTAATGTTTTGACATGGGCAAACACTTAGTTACTGCCTGTCCCAAAGTGTCATGGGCCTGAGGGCCTGGGGACAACGTCATGATGTGGAAGTGGGGCCATGTGAATTTTGGGCTAGGTTTTGCTTTGACTGATGCCTTCTAATGGAGCCATTTAGTTTTCAATAACCTACGATTTTCCATGTCTTATAATTGAATTCAATAAATGCATTCAGTGATTTTAAGCTGTAACCTTAAGATCACTACCTCACTGTTGTTATCAACAAGTCAAGTCAAGCCAAGTCTACTTTATTTGTCACATACACATACAAGATACGCAGTGAAATGAAAGTGGCAATGCCTGTGGATTGTGCTAAAACTACAAAACCGAAGAGAATTTTTTTTTAAAAGGACAACACAAAAAATAAATTAATACAGTAAATTAGTCCCTGGTGATATAAGAGTTGACAGTCCTGATGGCCTGTGGGAAGAAACTCCATCTCATCCTCTCTGTTTTCACAGCGTGACAGCGGAGGCGTTTGCCTGACCTTAGCAGCTGGAACAGTCCGTTGCTGGGGTGGTAGGGGTCCCCCATAATGTTGCTGCCTCTGGATCTGCACCTCCTGATGTATAGGTCCTGCAGGGGGGCGAGTGTAGTTCCCATGGTGCGTTCAGCCGAACGCACTACTCTCCGCAGAGCCTTCCTGTCCTGGGCAGAGCGGTTTCCAAACCAGATTGAGATGTTGCTGGCAAGATGCTTTCTACAGCCCCAGAGTATAAGCACTGAAGGATCCTCAGAGAGACTCTGAATTTCCTCAGCTGTCTGAGGTGGTAAAGGCGCTGCCTTGCCTTACTCACCAGTGCGGCAATGTGTGTTGTCCATGTCAGATCCTCTGTGATGTGGACTCCCAGGTATTTAAAGCTGCTCACCCTATCCACAGTAATCCCATTTATCTCCAGTGGCACGTACGTCCTCTGATGTCCTTCTAAAGTCCACAATGGATGTTTCTTTTTTTTGGTTTGTGATGGATGTTTCTTTTTTTGGTTTTGTGTTGGTTTGTGATTGTGTGTGTAATTGCTTATTTTTATTGCTCTTATTGTTGGACTGTGGGTGATGAAATCTCGTCCAAAAGACTTGTTTTTTTTGGATGACATAAAGGTTATTCTATTCTATTATTCTATTCTATTCTATTCTATTCTATTCTATTCTTAGTTTTTGTGACATTCAAGAGGAGGCTGCTGTCCTGACACCAGAGTGCCAGATTAGCCACCTCCTCCCAAAGGCCTTCTCATCGTTATTGGAGATCAGGTCCACCACCACAGTGTCATCAGCAAACTTGATGCTGGAGTTGGAGCTGAACCTGACCACACAGTCATGTGTGTATAGGGAGTACAGTAGGGGGCTAAGGGGGGGATCCTGTGTTCAAGGTTAGGGGGTTAGATGTATGTCTCCCCATCTTGACCACTTGGGGCCTGGCAGTGAGAAAGTCCAGGAACCAGGCACACAGGGGAGTGTTAAGCCCCAGTTTCAGCAGCTTCTCAGCAAGTCTGGTGGGGACTATTGTATTGAAAGCTAAACTAAAAGCTAAGCTAAACTAAAATCAATAAACAGCATCCTCACATAGCCCCCCTTCTGGCTGTCAAGATGAGAGAGAGGGGTGTGCAGAACCTGGGAGACCGCATCATCCGTGGATCTGTTCGGATGGTATGCGAACTGCAACGGGTCCATATTGCGAGGGAGGAAGGCACAGATGTGGTTCTTGAAGCATTGCCTCTTGAATGCCTCTCGAAGCATTTCATGACCACTGAGGTGAGGGCCACTGGTCGGTAGTCATTCAAACAAGCTGGAGAGGCATTCTTTCGCACTGGTACGATGATGGATCTTTTGAAGCATGCAGGGACCACGGACTTGGCCAAGGAGAGGTTGAATATTGTGGTGAGCACTGGAGCAAACTGAGTAGCACAAGCCTTTAGTACTCATCCAGATATACCATCTGGGCCTACAGCTTTCCTCGTGTCCACATGCGTCAGAGCCCTCCTCACGTCGTGCTCACCATCTTATCACTTGGTTGGATACTCTTTAGGTTCCTCTTGAACTTTGTTTCTACTGATTTCCCAGGAAACTTATAAACACCATTCTAAATCTTGCATTTTATCACAATCCATTTCAAAGGTTGAGCTCTTGTCATGTGGTTTTACTTTTCTGACTTGATAGTGAACTGAACTCCTCTGCTTACTGTTCTATGTTCTATTGCAAAGTGGGAGTATCATCTGGAGTTGACATTTTGTATGGAACCAAGTTATGCCATATGTTCAGTATAAAATGTCCAGCTAGATACAGAAGTTGTCAAGTTTTCAACAAGTTCCTATTACATTCAATGAATGTAATTTGGAAGACATCAGACTGCACTCAAATTTCCACCCAATGGAACTATCCCAAACGACACTATTCCTAGTGATTGATCCGATTGACTTCACCCATCTATATGCAGCCATCTGTAGACATCATGTGTTGTTCTGTGGTGATGTAATGTAGCCACTTGTTTGGTTGTGTGCATAAACTTTAAGCAAAATGTGGGTACATTTATAATAGTAGCTTGAAATTTCAAATGCAAGCAGAGTGAGTGATTCAGCTGGTAATGAGTAATATAATAATGAGAATAAAATATTTTTCATTGGAGCTATTCAAGTTCTAACATATCCTAATTGCCTATAAGGATACTTCCATCACTTATGTAATTTGAAACTGAAAATCAGAAATATTGTTCTCATCCTCTGCCCAGAGCATAAACACGAACCTCTCCTATTAGCAGTATTCCTGATGTCATACGAACAGGGTGTGTGGAGGGAGTTAACAGGAATTTTCCTCAGACAAAAACAAATTGGTTGGCTTGGCAGCCACCTAGCCACAAAAAATTACAAAGCAATTAGGATTTAATAACATGTTTCACCAAGAAAATTGCACTGTAATTCTTAGGTGTTCCATCAGAGTCAAGTTCAACTTGTTTCCACTATGGCAAGTCTGGAAGCTTGTTCTTTGTTAAAGAAGTTTATTGCGGCAGCAATATTCGATTCCAAAGTATAACAAATGGATTTACAGACAACCATTAAATCAAACTGTTCGCTTCGAAGTTCTCTTCCCACTGACTGGTTTTGGGCACCAAAACCACCACCTGACCTAGCTGGCCAATCCGAGGGTTCGACTCTCAGGACCAATCCCTATGGTCGCTACATGACCCCCCCCCAGAACCCGAGGTACGGAATCTAGCAGGGAGCCGGATTTCGCGACCAGAACGAGTAAGGAGAGGGGCTGCAGGCACCACAGGAGCAGGGGGTCCCGGGTCAGGTGGAATTGCAGGACGGCCCCGCCGAGGCGGCTGACCGACCAGGACCGGGCGGTCCTGATCCAAGTGTGCAGGTTTGAGCCTGGACACAGAGACGAGCTCACTCCTGCCCCCAACATCTAAGGTGAAGGTGACCGTCCCTTTACGCAACACGCGGAATGGTCCCTCATAGACCCTCTGTAACGGGGAACAATGGGCATCTCTACGCAGAAACACAAATTCACAGTCCTTCAAGGCAGTCGGTTCATGCACCATGGAACACCCGTGACGTGAAGTAGGAACCGGAGCCAGGGAACCCACTCGCGTCCGGAGGGATGCTAAAACCGACGGAACCGAGGGCTGCTGACAAGAGGGCTCCGGAAGGAAATCCCCGGGCACCCTGAGTGGCGAGCCATATACCAGTTCCGCGGACGAAGTTCCGAGGTCCTGCTTAGGAGCCGTACGGATGCCCAAAAGGACCCAAGGGAGTTGGTCTACCCAGTCAGGGCCGTCCAGCCGCGCACTGAGGGCCGCCTTAAGCTGCCGGTGGAACCTCTCCACGAGCCCATTAGCCTGTGGGTGGTACGTCGTGGTCTGCTGCAACCGGGAACCGTACAGCTCCGCTAACGTAGCCCAAAGGGTAGAGGTGAACTGGGGCCCCCGGTCGGTGGTAATAATGGACGGAACACTGAAGCGGGCCACCCAATGGAGGGCCAGTACCCGGGCACAAGAGGCGGCAGAGGTGTCGGACAACGGGAAAGCTTCCGGCCAATGGGTAAACCGGTCAACCACCATGAGTAGGTGAGTGTAGCCCCTGGAGGAAGGCAAGGGTCCAACTAACTCAACGTGAATATGGAAAAAACGGACCGCAGGGACCTCAAATTCCTGTACCGGAGGGTGGACATGCCTGTGAACTTTAGCGGTCTGGCAGGGAACACAGGAACGGGCCCAAGCGGCTACCTGCTTGTGCAGGCCGTGCGGATGGACGGGTGCGCCAGCCCATGAATGGCATCAAACACCCGGCGAGTGCTGAAGGGAGGCCGGTACCATCGGCCTAGGGCGGGGAAGGGAAACATCACACCAGACTTTTGTACCCGCAGGCCCGCAAACCAATTGGGCCAGCTTCAACCCCGAAGTGGTGGACTGGTATGCTGAGGCAGTGTCAGCCAGGCGCTGTGCCTCCGCAAGCTCCTGGAAATCCACCTTGCATTCCACCGCTGAAATTGGGGAAATGGCTGGCCGGGACAGGGCGTCAGCAATGGCATTCAGCTTACCCGCGACATGTCGAACATCGGTAGTAAACTCTGAGATGGCCGTCACGTGCCGCTGCTGGTGGGCCGACCATCGGTCGGATACTTTCGAAAAAGCAAAAGTCAACGGTTTGTGGTCCGTAAAGGCCACAAATGGGTGGCCTTCTAAAAAATACCTAAAATGGCGGACAGCTAAATAGAGAGCCAGAAGCTCTCGGTCAAAAGCGCTATACTTCAGCTCAGCCGTGTTAAGCTGTCTGCTGAAAAACGCCAAGGGCTGCCAACTGCCATCCACTTGCTGTTCCAAAACCCCTCCAACCGCCACGTTCGACGCATCGACCGTCAGGGCCGTGGGGGCGGAGGTTCTCGGGTGGACCAACATGGTGGCGTCTGCCAGAGCCACTTTAGCTGCCTCAAAGGCCGTCTCAGCGGCCGCCGACCACTCCAACTCCACAGGTTTGCCTGCGAGACACTGGAAGAGTGGACGCATGACCCGTGCCGGCACGAACCTGTGATAGAAATTCACCATACCCACGAACTCCTGCAACCCTTTTAACGTGGTGGGACGCGGGAAAGCACGAATCGCCTCCACCTTGTCAGGCAACGGAGTAGCGCCGGCTGAGGTGATCCGGTGTCCTAAGAAATCAATAGAGTGGAGGCCAAATTGACACTTGGAGGGGTGTATGATGAGCCCGTGGTCTTGGAGTCGCTTGAACACCGTCCGCAAATGGACAAGGTGTTCTTGCACCGAGCGACTGGCGACCAGGATATCGTCCAAATAAATGAAAACAAAAGACAAATCTCGACCCACACGGTCCATCAGCCGCTGGAACGCCTGTGCCGCATTTTTTAAACCAAAAGGCATACGCAACCATTCGAACAACCCGAACGGAGTGATCGTGGCAGTCTTTGGAATGTCTCCCGGATGCACAGAGATCTGGTGGTAGCCCCGCACCAAGTCAATTTTGGAGAACACTACGGCACCTTCCAGCCCGGACGAGAAATCCTGGATGTGCGGTATGGGATAGCGGTCTGCCGTGGTGACGGCGTTAAGGCGCCGGTAATCTCCACATGGCCTCCACCCCCAGATGCTTTGGAGATCATATGCAATGGAGAGGCCCACGGGCTGTCGGACCGACGGACAATGCCCATTTGTTCCATCTTCTGAAATTCTTCCCGCGCCACCTTGAGTTTGTCCGGCGGCAACCTCCGGGCCCGCGCGAAAACGGGGGGCCCTTCGGTGGGAATGTGATGGACAATGCCGTGCCTTGCAGAAGGGGCGTCGAACAGCTGAACCAGCAGCTCCGGAAACTCAGCCAGGACCGCAGCATACGGGTCGGAGGCCGCGACGACGGCCTGGACAGTCGGGCTGGGCGGGGTGGCCTGCGGTGGAGCAGCGGGTTCATCGCTGCTAGCGGAGGGTCGGAGGCCTTTACTTCGGACATCGGGAACTAGCGAAAAGGCCCAGAGGAAATCTGCACCCAGGATCGCTTGACCGACTTCCGCGACGATAAACGTCCATTCGTACGTGCGGGTGCCTAAGGACAGAGACATTGCCCATGTACCATACGTGCAAATGGGGCTACCGTTAACTGCGATGAGTGTAGGCCCTTTCTTACCCGATCGTGCTTCAAGGTCGGTCGGCGGTACGATGCTGACTATGGCTCCCGTGTCGACCAAGAATTCTGTGTCCGTGAATCGATCTCGGACGTAGAGGCGTCGGTTCTGGCCAATCGCAACCACCTCTATGTACGATCGGCCGAGGCATTTCCCGAGAAGGTGCAAGGCGAGCGGCAGTTGCGGGCTTCCCCACCCCATCTCAGATGATAATAGCACCAGCCGCACTTGTGCGGATCTTTTTGGCGGGCTGGGTCCTTTTGGCGGGCTTTTGGAGAAACGGTGGGAGTCGCGGCGCCATCTTGGTGCCGCTGCGGGCTGCCCGATGGTGCCGAGACCCTGTTGATCGAACTATGTTTCTTCGATTTGGACGCCATAAGCGCATCGGCTTTCTCCGCGTCTGCCACGGGGTCCTTAAAAGAACAATCCATGAGCATAAGCCTAACATCTTCTGACAGTTGCTCTCGAAATGCCTGCTCGAACATGAGGCAATCCTTGTGCTCACCTGCCAGCGCCAACATCTCAGCCATGAGGGCGGACGGCAACCGATCTCCGAGATCCGGTAGGTGTATAAGCCTCTCAGCTCGATCATGCCTACTGAATCCGAAGGTTCGAAGCATGAGTACCTTCAGCGCCTCGTACTTGCCATCTGCAGGAAGGGAGGTGATGAACTGCATCACCCGCGCGGATGTCTCGGGCGGTAGAGCGCTGACCAGGTAATAATACTTCGTCTCATCCACCGAGATGTTTCTTAGGTGGAACTGGGCTTCCGCATGGGCAAACCAGAGGTGTGGTTGATGCGCCCAAAATGGAGGAAGAAGAACGCTGACCGCTTTTAGCTGCGGTACGCCGGAGCCGCAGGAGGAGCACCTTGTTCATCCATGGTAGTTGATCGGTTGGATCACGTCGGGGTCACCAATATGGCGAGTCTGGAAGCTTGTTCTTTGTTAAAGAAATTTTTTGCGGTAGCAATATTCGATTACAAAGTATAACAAACGGATTTACAGACAACCATTAAATCAAACTGTTCGTTTCGAAGTTCTCTTCCCACTGACTGGTTTTGGGCGCCAAAACCACCACCTGACCTAGCTGGCCAATCCGAGGGTTCGACTCTCAGGACCAATCCCTATGGTCGCTACACACCCATTGTCTGTTCTGAAGCCAATGATGTGCCCACAGATTCTGCCACTGGTAGTTTTGGTGATGCTTGATATGGGTTTCATGTGCTCTTTACTGCCCTCTTTTATTTCCTAACGGAAGCACTCGAATGCCACTGTCTCCTGCTAGAAATGATCATTACCTGCATTGCCTGACACACTGTTGGTGGTAACAATGTGACTTTTCAGTTACTGATACATACCCTAATGTGTTGAGGACTTCCTGAATGCAGTAAAGGAATGACTCGTATGCTGAAGGTGTAAGTGAATTGAATTTTGTGCAATAAGCAGTAAATAACACCACTTCTGTCCTCATGGTAGAACAGTCCAGCAGAAGTCTGAAGAAAGGTCTCGACCCGAAATGTCACCCATTCCTTCTCTCCTGAGATGCTGCCTGACCTGCTGAGTTACTCCAGCATTTTGTGAAATAAATACCTTCGATTTGTACCAGCATCTGAAGTTATTTTCTTACACTAACAGTCCAGCAACAGTGCGGCACGGTGGCCCATTGGTAGAGTTGCTGCCTTACAGCGCCAGAGACCCGGGTTTGATCCTGACTATGGATGCTGTCTGTATGGAGTTTGTCCGTTCTCCCCATGACCTGCGTGGGTTTCCTCCCATACTGCAAAGATGTACAGGTTTCTCAGCTAATCGGCTTGGTAAAATTGTAAATTGTCCCGTGTTTAGGACAATGTTAATATGCGGGGATCGCTGGTCTGCACGGACTCGGTCAGCTGAAGGACATGTTTCCACGCTAAAGGGCGGCGGCACAGCAGCGCAGCTGTAGAGTTACTGCCTTACAGTGCCAGAGCCCAGAGTTCGATCCTGACTAGGGGTGCTGCCTGTACAGAGTTTGTACGATCTCCCTGTGACCATGTGGGCTTTCTCCGGGTGCTCTGGTTTTCTCCTACACTCCAAAGATGTGCAGGTTTGTAAGTTAATTGGCTTTGGTAAAATTGTAAATTGTCCCTAGTGTATAGGATAATGCCAGTGTATGGTATTGTTGGTCGTCACGGACTCAGTAGGCCGAAGGGCTTGTTTCTGCGTTGTATCTCTAAACTAAACTGATGAGGAAGTCCTACAGTGATATCCAGCGTAGAATGATTGACCTTCATCAACCACAACCATGTTTGTGTGAAATATTCATTCAACCAGTGGAGTGTTTTCCCCTCTTGCCCAATTACTTCAGTTTTACCAAGGCTCCTCATTGCCCCACATGCGCAAATCGCTGTTTTGATGTAAAAGGCAGTCATTCTCACCTCACATCAAACCTTTGTCCTATGCTGGACTGCGATGAGGCCAAAAACTAAGTGGTTCTGGCAAAAAAAAACCAATCTGGGTGAGCAGGTTATTGATGAGGAAGTGCTGCTTGATGGCACTCTTGATTGTGCAATCCTTCCCTTTGTTTTGGGAGACGATCTCAAAACATGATTGAGGAGGAGGGAAAAGAGTTTGAGGAGTTGCACTATGAATCAGGGAGACTGTCACAGCATCACTTAAAGACATACCTGGATGGTTCATCCACGAAGGTGATATATAGAACATAGAAATAAGAAAGGTGCAAGCACTCCAATGGGATACTATACACCTCCCCAACAGCAAGCAGGAGATAATTCTAACAGAGTCCTTGCTTTGTTTTGTATATTTAATAATCTTTAGCAATATTATTTCTATTTGGAAAAAACAGAATTATGGAAGTGTAATCACAATGGTGTGTGAGTGTAAATCTGCGATTGTCCGTCACAATTTGTATTCATACTTCTTCAATCTTCCTATATTACATGCTTAAAATTATCATTTTGATTGTTTGAACATGTTAAAATTGAGGTAGGAACTGTTAATAATTTTATAATACCTCTGGAAAATATGATTAATTGACTTCAAAATACCTTCGGGTTATTGGTGTACATTGGAAATCAAAGTTGGGAGGCTGCATGATGGGTTGATTGCGGTAAATTCCTGTGGACCAGATAATTGATACATTGGGCTTGTAGAAACTCTGAAATTCTGTGCCGTAACTTCCACGGGAAAATTTATCATTCATCATTGATAAGATTTTGCGGAACCGTAAGCACAAGATGCCTACTTAGCAACAAACTAGCAACAAAGGTAATCAAATAGCACTGATTCAAAAAAGATGGTGATTTACATTTGTTCCTCATGTGTAAAAATGAATAGCTCTGACTTTTGTAACCTAAAAAGGTGTAGATGAACGCACCTTTTCTGAAAGTGGAGGTAAAAGTACACACACATGGGTAATAATAATTTACATCATAATTTCTGCTTAGTGACTTTCAAAAGGTGTCTAAAAATGTGCCACAAAATATTTGTTAGCAAAGTCTAAACCCATGGATGGAGATGGTACGTGAAACTGGTTAAGGGTCAGAAAGCAGAGACAAGCAATTAGACTGAGGGGTGTAAACACCAGTGACCTCCTGAAGATCAGCGTTGGGACGACCGCTCGTTTAGAGGTTGTCATATGCACCAACAATTAAGTTCTTAGCTGCATCCACTTAACAGGCCAGTAAGCACAATATATGCAGATAATATAATAATTCAAAAAAAGTATTAGTATTATGTTATTTTCAAACTTCCTTATTGTGGACCTTGGACCTTTTTCTTTGTAACTATATTGCTACAATGCTGTATCACGAAATTCTGCATTCCAGAAGTTTGCAGGTTTGTCTGTGAAAGTGATGATTAAGCTCACCACACCTGTATGACTGCCCAACAAATTCCATTTCAAGACAGTAGTTGGATTGAAAGGTATATAAAAACATGAGAGGGCACCGAGAAGGTTATTTTTCCAGGGTAGGAGGGTTTAAAGTGAGAGGGGCTAGATGGTTAGCGTTAGGATTTGAAAAGGGACTGAGAGGCAACTTTTTCCTACACTGAGGGTGGTGGGTATATGGAACGAGCTATTGAAGTAGGTACAACTACAATATTTAAAATACACTTCGACAGCTACATGGATAGTAAAGGTTTAGAGATCTGGGGGAAAAAACAGGCAAATGGGACTACCTCAGTTAGACATATTGGTTTGCGTAGGAGTTGGATTTCTGTGGTGTTTAATTCTGACTCTTTAAATTCTTGTGCAAGTCCCTGCAATGATCTGTTCCTGAACCATTCCGTCTCAAAACAATTCATGTTCCAACAATCCTCCATACAAACCAAATCTCTGAAATCCTTAAAATCACGCTTTTAGTTTGTACTTTAAATTGACAATTCCTAATGATCCTACCTTAATTACCTTAAAACAAATATCAAATAATTGCAGAATGGACAAACAAATTTACAGAAAATATTGATTGATTATTAACTGGCGATAATTTCCATGTTTGTTTCTGCAGTGGAAACAACCTCTATAATCACATATTACACTTTTTAAAAACAGGTTATGCTTTGTTGGTCCTGTTGAGAAACAGATGTAGTCTTCCACAGCTGTCAGTGAGTGGATGGTAATGCAGTGCTAACAGCCCAGAAGGAAGTGATTCAGCGTGGAAACAGGTTCTTCGGCCCACTGAGTCAGCACCAACCAGCAATCCCCGCACATTAACACAAGCTTACACATACTAGAGGAAAATTTACACTTATACCAAGTATACAAACACAAGCCAATTAACCTACAAGCCTGTATGTCTTTGGAGTGTGGAAGGAAACCAAAGATCTCGGAGAAAACCCACGAGGTCACGGGGAGAACGTACAAACTCTGTACAGACAGCACCCAGAGTCGGGATTGAACCCGGGTCTCTGGCACTGCAAGGCAGCAACTCTATCGCCGCGCCACTGTGCCATGTTCCTTTGTTGCATCTCATTCCAGCGCTGGGGAGGGATGTTGGGTCACAGCACTTCACCCTGATCCTGTGAGCAGGTCGCATTGAACTGTTGACTGCTCCACACCCACAGGGAAGACCCACTCCCTGCAACCAGTGTACCACATCCCCGCCGCTTCATCCACTATTTGGTCACCGACCAATCTCCTATATGCAAATCTCACAGTTGTGTTTTTGTAGCATTATTTAATTGCAGCTGCAATCTGCATCTGGTGTGAATTGCTTGCTGCTGACACTTTGGGCTCTTCTGTCTCATCACTGCCAAGTAGAACTGCCTGACTCTATGCATCTCCTCTCATCTGTCAACACTGGACTGCCTAATTAGACAGAGCATACAGCAGGGAAACAGGCCCTTTGGCCCAACTTGCCAACATGACCAAGTTGGCATTATAGGCTAGTCCCATTTGCCTGCATTTAGCCCATTCCCCTCTGAACCCTTCTTGTACATTCGTCTGTCTAAATGTCTACTGAAGTGTGAAGTTGTGATAGCGTGCAGCCAATGGAGTAAATGCTGAGAATTTTGCTTTGATGGGTTGGAGGAGGAGGTAGATTTCCTTGATAAATATCAAACTGCGGCTTTCTATTGAACAATTTGGAACATAGGCAATGGCGTACTCTCTGACTATATGCAAATGTATTAATTTTTTAGCTTCAGGATAACTGAATTACTGATAATCTTGCTCTAGGATTGTTTAGAGCAAAGGTCAACCATGGATATGATATGAACACCTTCTCCGTACTTACTTTCCTCAGCATTGTATGCTTCCATGTGTTCCTTATCGTTAGCTGAATATTCATAGCTTACATTTTTTTAATTGAATACATTACTAAATGTCTGTCACCCCAATTTTCAGTTTCTTCTCCATTTTCCAAACCATTACTTCACAACCCATGAAAAAAAATGCTACAAGCTGCAACCACTTGAATTGTCCTCAAAATCTAAAGGAATGAACACAAAACCATTCCAGAAGCAAAATAATGCAGATGCTGGTTGTAGATCAGTGCATGTTCCTTTAACATAGTGACCTCACCACTACTAACCACTCCCCATGGTCTCTTGTATAATTGTAGCTTCCCCACCTCCAGCTCGCTCTCTAGTTCCAGTGATGACCACGGACAGCTAGGGCATAATGTGTGTAGTGCAATTAATAAACCTATTCAGTAAAAGACTCTGCGTACGAGGGACATCCTTTTACACTGGTAATCTGAAATTTCAAACAAAATGTTAGAAATGCTGATCAGGCAGCATCTTTGGCAAGAGACGTTAGTGTTTAAATCATGACTTTTCATGAGCTTTTTCGATCATTTAATTGTGCAGGGCATTTGTGTGCCCACCTTTGTGCGGGCTCTGTGAAAGATCTATCCAATTGGTTCCACTTCCCACTCTTTATCCATAGCCGTGCATGATTTTGTAAGGTTTCTAACATAATTGTTTAACATGACACTTTCAGAAAGTGCATTCAAGTCCACTGTATTTAAGATTTTTTTTAAACAATAATTCTTTATCCACGCCCTTCAGTTTCTTTTCACTGAAAATATACTTGCATTCCTGTTATTTTCTCACGAAACATTTTACCTTATTATACTGGATTTGTTTGCTGTCCATCATTTCTGTTAACCTGTCATTTTCTTTTTTTTTTGCTTGAATTACTGCCTAATAATCCCAAACTAATTTAATGTTTAAGATAACGTTGATCACCAGACTGTAAAATTGACAGCAAGGTTATCCTGTTCACTTCATTGAGATTTCAGAAAGCATTTGAAGTATCTCAAGAATGCAAAGAACACAACATTTCAGTTGGGGGAATGCTTTGCAGTCTTTCTTAAATGTCATCTGGGTGAAGAGATCTTCAATTTTACCACGTTCCCTGGCCATGGGGTTTGACAACATGCGGAAGCCTGCTTTCAGATTATAATCAATTGCCAGGACCTGGACTTAGGGGAATACATTCTGTTGGCAGAAGTCTCAGAAGCTTTGGTGATCCGGAGTAGATGGCTGATGTAATCATGTTATCTTTTTGTGATATTTGATAAAAATGAAACAGGAAATTGGATCTTTATGGCATTATTTAATTGCACTGTGCTTTAAATAGGATTAATGGTATTCGGCTGGCAATATTGCCACTCCTGTCCCATATGGTAAACCGCCTGTCTTGTCCATTGGACAAGATTAAAGTCTGGATATCCTCAGAAACCACATGTTCACAACTGAGGCTACAAATTTCCAATGAAGATAAGAATCATTGGAGAAAGTTGTCCATGATGCTGAGTGGAAATAGGTCAATTTATGTATCATCTCTCTTGTTTCTGAAAGCAGTGGAGGGCTAACAGTAAAAAATGAAGTGACTCTCTAAACTCATGCATCAAAAACAAGTTAACACATCCCTCAGCAATTATTTGAAAGGTTAGACCGTGAAGCTTATGATTAAGCCATGTTGTGCAATCAAAAATATCTTTCGTGCAAAGAGGAGAACCGCACCTTTTATGTTTTGCTTATGATGCCATGTAAAGGAATACTGGATAATGCAATTGGGTGTGGAACAATTCCTCATTAATTAAATTGCTGCAAGGCTTTAAGTAATACTGAAAAGTTAATAAATTTTACTTTGAATGTTATTGTTCCCTTATAATCACATGGACATGTCTAAACAGTTTCTAGTGCAAGTGTAACTGAAGTCTTACCAATGTAAATTCCATAAAATTAGGCCATACAGTATCTTTGACTCCGGCTAATGGTACTGAGTGCCACCCATACTCTCTCTCAAACACACGTGAAATTTCATAATTCAGAAAGGGAGGAGGGTAATGACAATAGCGGTGGTGGGGTGGTGCAGTAAACGTGGCTGTCAGAGTGAGGAACAAGGGCAAGCGCGGTAGTCTGCCTCTGGAGTGTTTTTGGGGAAGCAGCCCGACCTGCTCTGTGAAACCCTTCTTCAGTCTCGACCCGAAACGTCACCCATTCCTTCTCTCCAGAGACGCTGCCTGACCCGTTGAGTTACTTCAGCATTTTGTGTCTACCTTCGATTTAAACCAGCATCTGCAGTTCTTTCCTACATACCGTGAAACTTAATCCCAGGGCTGGGTTGGACAAATATCATTTTCCCGAGCTCTGGGGAGAAAATAAATCTGCAGTGTTCAAAGCACAGCATGTCTCTGGGGGGGGGGGGGGTCACAGGATATTTAAAAACGTTGGTTGCTACTTACCCCTCTGCAAGAATTTTTTTATTATCAGTGAATCTGGTTAATGTGGGTCACCGCAAAAATGTTTGAAAGCCATGGTCTTGGATAATCAGAGCCAAGTGCCGCCCATTCATTTCTCAGTATTCATCAAACAATAAGAGCCTCAAGACTATCATCAGCACGATTAAATG
The DNA here is from genome assembly GCF_053455715.1 of Rhinoraja longicauda. NCBI lineage: Eukaryota > Metazoa > Chordata > Chondrichthyes > Rajiformes > Arhynchobatidae > Rhinoraja > Rhinoraja longicauda. The sequence continues at coordinate 24,858,730 of NC_135982.1, read as the reverse complement.
TTTTCGGAAGCTATTCATCTAGCTTAACCTGTTTCAGAAATGAAGACACCTACATTTGCAAATGAACACAAATTATATTTTCCACCATTTTGACTCGTCTACCATTCATTTACAATATTTTTTTAAGTTCGTCATAAATTTAGGTAGGGCGTTAAGTATACCATTCCAAAAATGCCTCATCAAAGATTATATCTTGCCGTTCCTTTTACAATTTGTCTGCATAGCAGACATCAATCGTAGGGCTTTCTCGGCAGTAAAATTTGGTAGTATTTAGAAAGTGATTGAAATCTACCGCATTGTGACCAAAAGAATATATTCACAACAGCTTTATGTACAATCTCCACCCTTCTAAACACTCACATTGAAAATTACATCTGTCAAAAAAAACCTCAATAACCATTCAGGTTAAGGGCAGTTTTGTACTTGTCTGTACTGTTTTAAATATTTCATTATTTCAGATAGAAACAGCTGTTTGCTTTTAATAAATAGAGCTGAAAAGTCTTATTGGGTCATAAATTGTTTTCCTTTTTGCTGCAGGATTATTTTTATGTCACAAATTTAGGAATGTGCCATTGAGAGAAGTGAGCAATGGCCCCATAGAACAATTAACTCAATATTATGGGAAAGATAGTCCTCTTTGCAAAAATATTTACTGGAAGGGGTCTGTCTTCCAGTATCTGGATTGAATTTATGATTTTACTTGTAAATAGTTCTAATTTAAAGGGAAAACCTAGACAGATAATTGACTATCTGTGTTGCTCGTGTTGGCATTGATTACAATGCCCAGATCAGACGTGCAATAATGTGAGCACTATAAACATCCTGCACAAGAGAGCCAATCGTTCCTGCAGTGTAATGAAACGCAGCCATAAATCAACTCGCAAACACATGTTGGTCTTATCAGATCAAAGACCAACATTTGAAGTATAGGGTAGAAAGAGATATCCAGCAATTAATTATTGTTGATATTGGATCATGATGTAGTCTCCTAAAGATGGGTGAAACTCATTCTTCCTCCCAATAAATTTAAAGACAATTTAAACCTTGTACAATCGGGTTGTATCAATGAAGAGAGAAACAGTTAACAATTTCAGGTTAATGACCTCTAATCGTTATTAAAAATGTGTTTATTTGCATCTTTATCCTCTGCCAGAGCTAAAGCATGGATTAATTCAACAATCTGCATCTTCACTTCTGAATATTTCCAATGTCACACGGACCCAGGCAGATTTATTTGCTGTGTTTTAAGTTTTGGAGTTAGTGAATCTGTCCTCTTGTGTAAGTTTAATGAAGGTTTTATCACAACACTTTATGTTCATATTCAGACACTTGCATTTCAATTTTCCATTGTGAAAATTAACGTTGCCATTTCGCGTGCAAGTAATTCTATAGCAAACTTAACATGAGGAGAGCTGGACAAGAGGGCAGTCTGTTTCAACATTAAATCACTCATAGATTGAGACATCAAAAAGGAGAATCATGATTTAATTTTATTGGATGTAATAATGAACCAGACTTTTAGCATAACATTTAAATAAGTGGTTTGTTACAGTGAAGTACTGGATACAACAACAAAACAGGAATTTAAACTAATTGTACATCATGCAATCACTCAGGTTAAATGAGTATCCCTTTGTACATGTATGTTAAAATCTTAAACCCAGAATGCTCACACAGAAAAAGCAATTAACAAAATAAGCATTGCTGAAGAACTGAGCCTAAAATTAATTTCAATTGTTTTGGAGGAGTGAAAATGCAAACACAGTATATCTAAAAGTATAGTTAAATATTTGCTTTGTTTCTGAGCAGATGAACTTGGAACATTTTAGGGAATAGAGTTAAGAAGGTCTTTCAGGAAGTTGTCAGGATCTTCAATTTCTGTTAAGAGACCTGAAGAAAGTGAACACAACATAAATCTTTGATTAAGTGGCCACCATGGGATTTGCCAAGTGAAAAACACCGCTATATCAAAACAACATTTAAGGATGGTAACTGAGGTGTCCAAAGTAATGTGTGTACCAACAGCAATAGCCAGACCTTTCAATTAAGGCATTTGTTTTAGAGATGCATTGTCTACCTACAATACAATTTCATCCAGAGTCCCATTCTGACAGGAATGGGAATCTTAAAGTAAAATCAAGATTCATATATTTAGCTCTATGAAGTCCATAATCCATTGGAATAATACACTATTGCTGATGTCTAGTTGTGAAGACATATTTCATGATATATGTCATACATTAATCATGGATTACAATGATTTGCATTATGTGGAAGTGGAGGAAAGAAATAAATGCAAATTCAAAATCAAATAAATTCAATTTTTTTCTGAATACTAACCTGCAGCGTCGAGGAATTCAGCAAAGGATTCAGCAGGCATGAATTCATCCTGGAAAGTTTTGAGCGATCTGTCTGTTGTCTCGTAAATCGGCATATCGTTATGTCGAATATATTCGGCAAGAGAGTAGGACCAGCCACCCTCTGTGTTGCTTGTTGGAACTTTCTGTTGTGGTTAAGTATAAATTGACTTAAAAACACAACTTTACAATTAAATATAAATGTTATCAATGTTACCTTATTATAATGAGGCAGAACGAACAAAGTTTGCAATTTCAGAGAGAAAGAACAATCAGGTATCAATAAATGTTCGAAGGTAGACACAAAATGCTGGAGTAACTCAGCGGGTCAGGCAGCATCCCAGGAGAGAAGGAATGGGTGACGTTTCGGGTCGAGACCCTTCTTCAGACTGATGTCAGGGGAGGGAGCGGGACAAAGAAAGGATGTAGTTGGAGAGGGGGAGCAAGAGCGGAGCTGCGGGATATTGAAGAGACCCCAGCAGGAGCCTCATCTATAATGGAAGAGGAGAACCCCCGCTTCCTAAAGAATGAGGACATCTCCAATGCCCTAGTGTGGAACACCTCATCCTGGGCGCAGATGCAGCCTAGACGGAGGAATTGGGAGAAGGTGATAGAGTTTTTACAGGAAACAAGGTGGGAAGAAGTGTAGTCAAGATAGCTATGGGAGTCAATGGGTTTGTAGTAGATGTCGGTCACTAGTCTGTTTCCTGTGATGAAAGTGGTGAGATCCAGAAACGGTAGGGAGATGTCGGAGATGGTCCAAGTATATTTAAGAGCAGGATGGAAATTAGTGGTGAAATTGATGAAGTCAGTGAGTTCTGCATGGGTACAAGAGGTAGCACCAATGCAGTCGTCAATGTAGTGGAGGTAGAGTTCGGGGATAGGGCCAGTGTACATATCAATAAATGTTCGATATATTTTAACTAAGAGTTATAATCCCATCAAGAAATATTCATCCGATCTGCTATTGTTTCACTCAGATAGCATTAACTGGATTTCTAATTTGGAGTTGAAACTATGTGAACTAATTTTATCTCAATTACAATTTGTAAGTTATAAAAATCTTACTTTGTTAATTATTAACTGATTATTGCTGGGCAAATAGGTACATGTTAGAGTTCCATCAAATTCAGCTCCACGCAGAACAGTTCAGGCCAATATGCCTATACAAACAAGTGTCATACCTTGAAAATGCCATAGATCAGGTCCACTAATCCCCAGCAGAGCAGGGCAGGCCGGTACACAGAGTATTCCTTCACAGACTTGTCTGACAATCTGAAAATCAGGATATTTACTTAATACAAGATCACTTGCAAAGGCTCCAAGTAATTTTTGTGCTATGGAGGGAAGAGTAGAATGAACGACAGTATCCCCTAATCTTTGGAAACAATTTAATCTACATATAAGTGCAGAAAAATAACTGCAGATGCTGGTACAAATCGAAGGTATTACAAAATGCTGGAGTAACTCAGCAGGTCAGGCAGCATCTAGGAGAGAGGGAATGGGTGATGTTTTGGGTCGAGACCCTTCTTCAGACTGATGTCAGGGACCTGTCCCGCCCCCCCCCTGACATCAGTCTTAAGAAGGGTCTCAACCCGAAATGTCACCCATTCCCTCTCTCCTAGATGCTGCCTGACCTGCTGAGTTACTCCAGCATTTTGTGATTCCTAATCTACATATAAGAATTATGTGAGACTTTAATACAGCCTTAGCCCTGAAAAATCGTTTTTCTTTCCACAGATACTACCTGACCTGCTAAGTGCTTCCAACATTTCTTTTACTTAACATTTCTAGCAGGCCACTTTTTGATTTCAAAGTCTTTATAAATCACTGGTTCGACTTATTACCTGGACCTGTGAAAGTATAGATCAAATAAAAGTACATTATTTCAAAGTAAAGTAAACTGGACGGGACAGCAAAAATCAATGAAAAATAATAATTTATCAGGAATTCTTTTGATACAGTGATATTTAAAATAATCTACTGAGCAAAAATATATGTTCTGGGGGATATTTAAAAGACCATTCAGTGCAATGCTGGAAGTTAAAGTGACGGAGATATGGTGAAAAAGCTCCAAAGGATCAAGACTTTTTTCCCGTCCTTGCACTGGATGGAAATGCATTCTCAAATCGGACTTTTCCACTTTGATGAGATCCGCAATAAAACAATTGTTGATCATAAAAGCGCAAACCTTAGTGACTATATTGGTTCTCTTACTTGGTGGAGCCACTTGGTGATGCTTTCCTTGCTTGGGCAGTGACTAGGAGACGTTTGAGAAAATCAACACGAATCGTTTTCCATTTCTCAGGTGGAAAAACATGCAGTGCCAAGACTGTGAAATAGTGCACACCATCCACCTCGTAAGCACTTTCAACCCATTTTTCCCTTGGCTGTTCCAAGAAACTTTGTAGATTCTTTTCCTCTCGGGATGTGGCCCGTGTCCTGTGATTTAATTGTACAATGTCAATACACATCATTACAAAATGGTGGCAATTCAATGGAGGTTTTGCTGTACTTACGTATTAAGAACGTAGAGAATTGTGTGCATTATGTAAGGGATTAGATGGATGTTGCTCTCTCTGCCTCCTCCACCAGTATCAACACTAAATGACTGTTCCATTGCAAAACGCAGGAAGAGTAGTTTAATATCATGAACATTAAGCTGGTAGGTGGGTTCACGCTGACCTGTGCACTCTTGTAAGTATGTGTTGTGTCTGGAATCAGAAATAAGGCCATTAAAATTTAGTACACCATACAGAAATTTATTTGCCATGTCAAACACCTTAATTAATTTCAGGTAGTTGCAGCACAGAAGCGAGTCACACAACTTTTTAATGACCTTCACGTCTTCGTCAAGGTAAGTTTCTTGCAGAATATCCCACTTTGCTGTGTGAAGACTTATACCGGTTATTTCTTTGTGTGTGTGAGTGCTTGTGTATAAAAGTAAACTTGTTAAAAGCAAATTTTTGTGTATATTCTGCATATTATTTGAAAACTAATAATTTGCGTTTGTTCTAAATAGAACTGCATATGTTATGCGTCTTTCAAGCTTTTATGAATTCCCACATTTTTCCCGTAAGCTACATCACCATTTCCCAACGTGGCATACTCTTTCCTTTAGTTCCTAATTTTAATCACACTCCCATCTAATTCCAGAAAATATTTCACATTGAAGACTCTCATAGTCTTACCTTGCCAAACACGTAGCAAATGCTGATTCTGGCACATGTGGGCCCCACACAGGAAGCAATCCATTGCACTTGGTGTTTGCATTCTGTAATGCAGCACTCTCCCACTCCTCACGCCCACGTGCCAACCTGAGGGAATTAATTCACAAAAATCATTCTTACTGAGATAGTAAACCCCACCAGTCAATGCAATAACATCTCTGGTAAATATTAGAAATAAAATATACCCATTACACATTGTGATAAATGTAAAAATATTATTTTTTAAAGTGGAATCAGTGGTTTAACTAGTCCTCCGAAAACTGGTTTCAGGAGTTTGCACTCACAATTAATTTTGAGTTATTTTTCCCAGGGAACAAATAAACAATGTCTTTAAAGGAGCCACCTAATTGCTAAAGATTCTCAGGCCAGGTTCCATTCCACCTACGTAACATGGGAACTTACTTCCCAATTAAATATAAAACCACATAATTATAGCCTGAACCTTTCATAAGACAGAACAACATTTCTTCCAGACATTAGTAAATATAGCTTTAAAACAGAATCTAAATATTTATGAGGAGACCCTTTTTCATCATTAATTACTAGTGGCTGATTTCTGTATATTGATCATCTACAGCACATCAATTTCTTTGCTTAATAATTTGAACAGGAGGAACAGGAACAGCAGGGGTTCCTTAACAAAATCAATTTTCCCTGTCATTTAGTCATGTATTTGCTGTGCTCAGCAGATCTAGGTGCTGGAACACAAAATACTAGATTAGGATTTTTAAAGTCACTGCATGAAGGCCGCAGCATGCTGCTCATTCTAACAAGTTTCTTCCTCTAGAGCTTGAAAAAAATTATTCACTCTCCGTGAATACTTTAATGGATTTTTCTTCCAATATTGCCAGACCATCCAAAAACTCTGAATTAAGGTCCCAATCTACCGTTTGCATATTTTTGGTGGTGCACTGCTCTCTCCAGCTGCCATCTCACTGGAGGAAGATTCACAAAACGTACGTCATAACCTTTCTTAGTTTGAAGAGTGAAAGAGTGTCGCTCTTACCTGACTGCAGCAAGATGACAATCATAGTGTACAATATTAAAATGTGAGACTGTACTGTATCCTTGTTGTTTCCGTGGTTTGTTCTCAAACTCTTCAATTGCAACACGCTTTGTGAAGGTGTAAATCCCTAACACCTTGGTTGGCTGTAATGGACATAAAGAACCATGAGTGTGATTGCAAATCAGGGACACAGTACTGCAGAGACACATTTCTCTGGCTTACCTGAAACTTATAACCTTCACGGCAAATGCAACAGGTTAAACCTGGTTCCTCGATCAGTTCTTCCATCTGCTTCAGTAGTGTTGTTGTGGTGACCACCTGACCTTTTTCATTGGTCTGTTGGGCAAGAAACAAATCCATGAGAATGACCAGAGTTAAAAGCCTTTGCAAAAGAATTTCACTTGCTCAACTTGGTGCATATATCCGTACACCTAACCATCTGCACCAGTCTGCAACGTGTGAATCATATCAAGGCGAATAAACTTTATTTTCTCATGGAATAGACCATAGTCTTTAATAGTTGCTGTCCAGTTTTTCCGGTAATCCAATTATAGTACTCATCACTGAGAAAACACTACAAGCATTTGCATTTTTCTGACAAGTATTCATTTTTATGTTTCGAGGTACAGCATGGAAACAGGCCCCATGGCTCACCGAGACCACTCCGATCACCTGTTCACACTAGTTCTATATTATCCCACTTTCTCTTGAGGCAATTTTTTTACAGAGGCCAATTAACCTACAAACCTACAAACCCACTTCGAACTGTTTCAATCATCAGTTTTCCTATGAAAAGACTTAAATCAAATCATCAGCTTCCATTTTGCAAGATAGAGTGATTGAAATAATGGAATTCATTCCCACTTGAATCTAGCAGGCATCAATCTCTGACTATAAATCACAATTTGATACATTTCAGACGACGTTCTATAATGGGGTCATTGCGCCAACACGAAAGGTGCTGTGTGCTCTCACACTTGAAACTATAGGGCAATGTCATTTAGTAATTATCTGCTGTGCTAGTCAGGAACATATGGAGCACCACTACACAGATGACAACAATTTGGCTTTAGGGAAACGCAAAGGTTCAAATAATTGCTCACTGGCGGAGAACTCGAATTTTGCACATGCAGTTCAGCGTATGTGAAATTAGATTGATTTGCTTGTTTTAGTATTCATTTGATAAATTACCAATTTAAAATTGCACCAAGGTTGAAAGTTTAAAGCTTGCCCAAGGTTGTCCACTTAAAAAACAAACTGTTAAAGACCCCTATCATTTTGCTTGAACAAGTTTGAATAAGTATTGGAAACGTGAACTAATATGAAGTATAGGACAACTTCATGGATCCAGAGTGAAATCAACAAAGCTTACAGCTTGGAGGGAGAGCATTTGGCCCCTTCAGTCTGTGATAAGTCTATCTCACGGGGAAAATAGTGGGTACCTGAGAAATGATGTGTCGTGTGCCAGAGGACTGGAGAGTGAACACTGTTAAAATCTATTTACCCAGCTAACTACAATTCAGTTCCACTATTGGACGGAACATACTACAATTTTAAGAAATTGCTAACTTTTCAGAAAATGAGACAATAGCAGCCAAAATTATTTTCAGAAAGCAGAATTATGTCTAACAAGAGCAGCACAGTGGCGAGGCTGGTAGAGCTGCTGCTGCTCAGAGTTGGTATAGCTCACAGCGCCAGAAACCCAGGTTTGATCCTGACCTTAGGTGCTGTCTGTGGAGTTTGTACATCATCCCTGAGACCGTGTGGGTTTCCTCCCACATCCCCAATGTGTGGGATTGTCGGCTAATTGGCCTCTACAAATTACTCCCAGTGTGCAGGGAGTGGATGCAAAAGTGCGATAACATGGAAACAGTGTGAACGAGTTATCGGTCGTCGGTGTGGATTCAGTGGGCCGATTTTCGTGCTGTATCACTCAACTAAACTACATCTGATTACGTTCCGTGAAACATGCAGTGGTGGTACAAGGACTTTAAAAAAAATGCTTTCAACAATACACAACAGGAGGGAAATTGCAGTTGTAAAGAACCTTACAAAATGGTCACAAAGCACATCACAAACCAAAACAACAACTAAATCATGGATTCATTATCGTGCTTCAGTTACATTGGTTGAGCATTAAATATTGGCCATAACACCAATTTAATGCTTCTCTACAATAGGATCACAGGATCTTCATATCATTCCGAAATATTACTGTCTCATTTGAAAATTAACAATGCTGACAGTGCTGAACTGGAGTCAGTATGAATCAAATGTATTATAGGGAGGCTTGAACCTACTACAACCTACTGAGCCAGAACCGACATCTACAAACTCAAAGGAGCTGGTCTGCAGTAAAATAATGGCTGAGTTTCCACATCCTCACATCCATATATTCATTTTGTGCTACAAAGAATAATGCAAACACTGTCACTTAAACGTGTATAAATTCAATAACCCAGTTTCCACAGGGCTTGAGGGTAAAATCTCCTGGTGCAGATATTTTCCTTCGTCTCACTTCTAGATAGTTGACCTTTTACACTGAGGCAGTAACTTGTAAGTCTAGTCAGTCAAGACAGACAAATCAGCCTCTGCACATGAATTCTGCCACATCCTCAGTAAATGTTATGTGTGTCAATTAGATCACTCAAGTACAAGCCCATTTTGCCCAAATGAGGTTAAAAAAGGCATTACAGCAATTGCTTTCTTGCAGCTCAGTGTTCAGTTCTGGGATCACTTTTTACTGACTCTGCCCGTCTATAATTTCAATGCAAGATCAGAGCAAGTGGTCTCACAAGTTTGCAGAATCAATTAAAATAGGAGACAAAATTCCTCAAGCAAAGGATTAAAAGCACGCTAATTTGACGTTGATGGAAAGTAAAAATGCAGCTGTTGGAATTCCAAGGCAGTATGTTTTAGTTAAAAAAGATTAGCGATAATCGTCAAATTGAGCAAATCTAGGGATACCGAAGAATTGAAAGATGTGTAAAATAGGCTCATAGGATACTAAAACAAGCACTGCATATGCATAGGACTGTAAAAATACACCACATTAGTGGATCAAAGTATGCAAAATGTTGAGATGTAATTGTGAATTTACATAAACTTCAGTAATGTGTGATTTTTGCTCCACAAAATAGGATATTGAAGTAATGCCATTGCCTCAGATACTGTGTATATCTCTGTGATATCATGTGTATACCATGTGTATTACCATGTGATATCTCTGGATGAATTTAAGAGAGAGTTAGAGAGAGCTCTGGGGCTAGTGGAATCAAGGGATATGGGGAGAGGTTGGGCACAGGTTACTGATTGTGGATGATCAGCCATGATCACAATGAATGGTGGTGCTGGTTCGAAGGGCCGAATGGCCTCCTCCTGCATCTATTTTCTGTTTCTAGTTACTGATTGAAGCCAAGACCATTTTTAGCATTTTAAAAACAGGATATCTGGACTATGAGAAAAAGGAAATAAATGACTATGAGAGCATGTTGGGCAAGTGGAGTAAGATTCAACTTCCCAAACAGAAGCGGACAATAATTGTGATGGCATTACCAGTGTCCATTTCCCGTGTGCTGTTTTAAATACACTAAAGATTTACCGTCATCCCAAGTGTGCCGAGGGCTTTCTGCCGCATAGCCATGGCCATTCGTTTCTTTCCTGCTCTTGTCTCTTTTCGTGCTGCTTCTATTTTCCTGTTGACCTCTGGGTGTTCCCGCAGTGCCTCCAGTAGGTTTTCAGCCAGAGTTCCAATGCCTTCATCACTGGAAACCTGCTCCAATTTATGCAGGTTTGTGATGGAGTCCATTCCAATTAACATCTGAAAATACAGAATGTAAAATAAATATTAGATTACTTCTGAGAACCTGGCAACAAAGGTCAGGAAATTCTGGCCTTCAGTGCTCTCCCATTCCAAGAGTTTCATTAATAAGTGAAAGACATACATCTACGAGAGATCTCCCTCAGGCTAAGCATCTCACCCCGAGGAATTACATGGAGAAACCCCTTAGTTTAGGTATAGAGAGACAGCAAGGCCCACCAAGTCCGTGCCGACCAGCGATCATCCCTTCCACTAGTTCTATCCTACACTCTCTAGGGACAAATTGCAGAGGCCAATTAATCGACAAACCTGCAAGTCTTAGGAATGTGGGAGGAAACTGGAGTATCCGGAAAACCCCAAGTGGTCACAGGGAGAACGTGCAAACTCCGTACAGACAGCACCCGAGGTCAGGATCGAACCCGGATGTGGCGCTGTAAGGCAGCAATTTTACCGCTGTGCCACCAAAGATGCATAAATAACCAGGATCCAGTAAAGACACATTAGATGCAGGTCATCTAGTACTGGTGGGGGAATAGGACAATGGTTACGACAATTAACTTTGGAAGATTAAGTGCCACAAGTAATTTATAGGCTTGCACTAATATAATTATACCGCTGCACAACCGCACCACAATTAGGAAAAGGAAAGCTGATTGTTATCCCGAGGAATGACATCAAGGATTGCAGAACAACCACAATGCAAACGTCAACCAAGGATGATAGAATGACTCACATTTTAACTTGAAATATTTCGACACATATTAAAAACCAAGGTGTATAATGCAACCTTGGTCGGAATTAGTAATCATATGAACTGTATGAAAGGCTGGCAAGAACTTAAACTCAAATTCTGGAGTGCAGCGACCCATTCACAATACCTAACATTAATTTAGAGATACAGCATCGAAGCAAGCCCTCTGGCCCACTGAATCCACCCCACTATTGATCACCCATTCACATTGATTCTATGTTATCCAACTACCGCCTCATTCCCTACACAGTAGAGGCTAATTAACCAACAAACCTGCATGTCTATGGGATGTGGGAGGAAACTGGAGCACCCGGAGGAAACCCACGCAGTCTCAGGTAGAATGTTCAAATTACACACAGACAGTACCCGAGGTCACGATTCCCTTCTTTCATCCTCTTCTCAGCCTCTTGTAGCTTCTTGAGTTATTCTTGCTTTGTATTTTTCGCAATCAGCAGTACAAGAGGGTCATTCTAGATATGGACCCCAACGCTATATGAAGTGCTTATTGGCACTACATTTGAATCTACCTTGTGCTTATGCCTTCATTTCAGAGTTATACTTTAAACACTGTTCTGGATTTCTTGTTGTATTCAGTACCTTAAATCGCTCATTGAAAGGCTGAAAATTCAAGTCTCCCATTGACTATTCCTTGGACAGAAGGATTTTCAACCCTGGAGAACTCTGCCCTGGTGAGCTACATCAGCACTTTGTGTCCTATTGTGTATTAAGTTGCATCTGCAGTTCCTTGTTTCAACAGGAATTGTGACCCACCCCTGCTCTGAAATGAGAATTCCACGCATTTTTGTGGTTCCCAGAATAACTCCAATGGTTTGATCAGAGCACTTCACAGCAACAGCTCAGGGATCTCAGACTTTTACGGATACAATTACGGATAGAGTCCTGTAAAGGTAAGCCGGGTGCCAAGTTAGACCTTATGCCAAATTGGTTATTCCACCATAACAAGTTAAATTCCATCATTCTAGTAATTTCTGGGGAAACTTCAAGATGAAAGCAAAATCCCAAAGTTGATCGATATCCTCCAAGGACAAGAACTTGTTGCCCACGTTATCTGACCTGGGCGTTAATCGTATTTCCTTATGCAATTAATGGCCTGAGGGTAACATGGAATGCATGATATGTGCAGTATTATGGTTGCCCACCTCCCACAAATATGGCAGGCATTGGTGATATCTCACAGTGTAACTTTGGCTGCTGTGCAATAACTCGATGAGATCTGTTCACTGGCATCTTGTCATTAGATGGTGGTGGTCAAATATTTGTAATTCTGTACATTGTTTGACCACGCATCTGCTATTATGATACTGAGAAATCTCCTATGGTTGCATAATCACAGCCAATGTGATATCAGTTTAATTACCAGAGAAAAGATTTGAAAATGTTCTACGTCTTGCTTTTCATCTCGTGTTGAACAAGTTGAGGAGAGCGGGTGAGAATCCAATCAGCGCATTCCTTAGCTGCTCTGTTTCTCCTGCAAATTATTATTGTTCCCTGTACCAGTCCTTGTAGAGCTATGTTTAAGAATTTATGAAAATGATCCCAAAAATGAATTAAATTAACGGGATTAAGGAATCTTGGTTCTCCACTTAATACTTATTTTCGGCTTCCTAATATTCAAGACAATTGACCAAATGGAGCGAGATGTCAGAACAGCGCGTGCAGGATCCAGGTGAGGAGGAACGCGAGTGAAATGGACCAAAGACAGAGGAATGAACGTACCTGTGTGGGGGGGTGCTGCATGGCCAGTCCCCGCAGCAGGCGAAGAATAAAAGGGAGGGATGGTTTTGCCAAGAACTTCTTCCACACATCAGCATCAAGACTGTAAAAAGACAGCAGTATGATAAGATCTGGAGAAGAGTGGGTCTCTAGATGATGTACAATTCTTCAACCTGCATCCTGCTCCTCATATATACAAAGCCCCACAGCACCTAACCCATTAACTTTGATCCCACTTATTTTCCATAGAGTACAGCACAGGAAGAGGCCCTTTGGCCCACAATGTCAATGCTGAACATGGTGTCAAGCCAAACCCATCCCATCTGTCTGCAAGTGATCCATATCCCTCCAATCCCTACATATCCATGTACCTATCTAAGGCCTCTTAAATGACACTGTTGTACCTGCCTCCAATACCACCCCTGGCAACGCCTTCCAGGCACCCATCACCATTAGAATAAAAAACTTGCCCCTCTCACATTAAAGCTGTGCCCTCCAGTCATTGACATTTTCACCCCGGGGAAAAAGGTTCTGACTGTCTACCGTATCTATACCTCCCCTTATTTTACATACGTCTATCAGGTCTCCCCTCAATCTCTAGAGTTCCGGAGAAAACGGTCAACTGTCAACAGTTACAGTTAAGGAATACACAGTAAACTGATGACAATTTATCCTTGTCTTTACTTTTATTTATAATGAATGATCTCTTGCTATCCACTTTGCTGCTGTAACACTATAAATTTCCCCGGTGTGGGACGAATAAAGGAATATATTATTATTATTATTATTAAAACATTCCAAGTCTGTCCAACTCCTACTAAGGAAAAATATGAACACATGGCAAAACATTGCCCCACGGCGGGCATCCCTTCTTCTTCCCCCTCCCATCTGGCAGAAAGTACAGAAGCTTCAAAGGGTGCACCATCGGGCTTACGAACAGCTTCTTCCCCTCCATTTTCAGCCTTCTGAACGGTCCTTCCATAATCTAGGTTACTGTCTGATTCACCTCTACCCCATTAAGGACAGTGGACATTGTCTAAAAAACAGTTGCGCCACAATGCTGAGAACTATATTCTGCATCTTTCCCATTGCTGTATTTATTGTACTTGAGTTTGAACTGGTTGAGTTCACGTATGGTATATCTAATCTGTTTGGACAACATCCAAAACAAAACCTTTCACTTGGGCGGCACGGTAGCGCAGCGGTAGAGTTGCTGCTTTACAGCGAATGCAGCGCCGGAGACTCAGGTTCGATCCTGACTACGGGTGCTGCACTGTAAGGAGTTTGTACGTTCTCCCCGTGACCTGCGTGGGTTTACTCCGAGATATTCGGTTTCCTCCCACACTCCAAAGACGTACAGGTATGTAGGTTAATTGGCTGGGTAAATGTAAAAAATTGTCCCTAGTGGGTGTAGGATAGTGTTAATGTACGGGGATCACTGGGCGGCACGGACTTGGAGGGCCGAAAAGGCCTGTTTCCGGCTGTATATATATGATATGATATGATATGATATGATGATGTACATGGGACAATAATAAATTTAAAACCTAAACAATTGGTGCTGTTGAAATGAATCTTACTTCTTGGCATTTGGAATATGCTTCCGCATGTATTCCAAAGCATTCTGCGTAATTCCCTTCTGCAGGATAAGTTCCTTCAGTTGATGTCCGTTGCTATTGTTTTTGATTCCTCCAGCGATTTTACAGAAACAATCCAGGAAAACTTTGTCATCTGTGTTATGCTCTTCATCATATCTAAGAACAGGACGGAAATGGATTTAAAGAGTAGGAAAGCCCAGGGGTACACCACAGAAGAAAAACTGAGAAAGTGACTAAAACTAATACTGGGCCTCATGACCAAATTTGCAAAAGAATCTTTGTTAAATCACACATTGCAATTTCATCCTGTCTGTTTAAATACTTCAGCAGACAAAGTAACTTCTTATTCATGTCACTTCTGATTCAAAAGAGCAAAAACTCTAACTGGTAGACACAAAATGCTGGAGTAACTCAGCGGGTCAGGGAGCATCTCGGGAAAGAGGAATGGGTGATGTTTTGAGTCGAGACCCTTCCTTCAGACTGAGTCCAGATATCCTGTTCTTAACTGTCTCCCTTCGATTTTAACCAGCATCTGCAGTTTTTTCCCTAAAAACTCTAACTGGTTAGGTCAGCCTCCAACTCCTTAATGTTGAATGTCAACTCTGTTAATTATTCTAGCTCTATGAGAGGCCTCTGATTGCAGATTGTGACACTAGAACTTTTGCATGTACAACACTACACATCAAAGTTGCCACTTGGTCACTTACTTGTCAAAATTACAGTAAGGCTTAAAACGATCAACAAGAATCTGCATTTTCTCCAGTTCTCCGAAGGAAAGGTATGGGATAATGCGCAGTAGCCCTTGTAGTACGCTTGGATTGGAACGGACAAAGGTTGATGTTATCTGATCCAACAACATCACCAGCTGATCTTTGTCACCTGTCAGTAGCAGGTTACCCTGATGGCAAAAAATAGGTTCAACAGCAAAACTTTAATTACACACAAGACAGCTCTATGATCAGAGAGTAGGTGTTATAGTCGGCTCTAAGGGTATACAAAAATTATAAAAGCACAAAATATCTTATGGCATCATCTCCATCATGTTCCTTAAAAGCCCCAATGATACTAAATTCATGAACTTGGAATTCAGGCTGTTTGCCTTTTCCCAGCTGCACTTCAAAGATGACTCTTTCCTCTTCATTCTATCCCTAACTAATACCCTCCTAAAGCATTGGATAATGGTCTCCATGTAAACTGTTGCCACATTTTTGACTCCTTCCTCCATTTCCAACAACTCTTACTCAGTATTTCTGACAGATATTACAGGTTGGAAGAATTAAACTTTCACCTAACGTACACCAACTCAAGCTATCCTTTTTGACCCACATCAGCTACAATTTGCTTCTACCCTCATCCCATCATTCTCCCAGCTGATTTATATAAGGTTGTGTCGCCGGGCTTCTCGTGGTTACCCGAGCCATGTTTCAGTTCTACACAACAGTTCAGTCATCACGATTGCTTTATTTCTTCTTCAAAATATTGAGCACCTCCACCTTGATTGCTCCTCAATAACACCACAAGTCGATAATACGTTTAAGACCATAATTTTTCCACTGGCTTCAATGCTCAGTTAGTTGCCTTGACTCCACTCTCCACAAAACTGCCATTCATTCAGAATGCCAGGAATCATAGAAGCCCTTTGGCTTTCTGTAAATCCCCCCAAAAATTGAAGGCGTTGTTCCACAACCTTTCTTGCTTTCTTGACTATATGCCGCCTCAATAACCCCCTTCAGTCCAATTATATTCTTTGTTCTTTGTGTTTAAAAAAAAATCATCCTTGATCAACCCATTGCAGGCTGACTGCAAACTGTGATTAAAGTAACTTGTTAAAGTCGTGAGCTTTCCGAGTAAGAAAGGCAAGGGCTTGAGATACATACACCATCTTAACTGGCATAAATCTGTTTCCTCATATTTTAACAACACTGAGTCAAAACCCTTAAACTCCCGAAGTATTAGCATCTTGGAAGTCCACATTGCCCACACTGGTTCCAGATGGTGGTCCTCCACCACCACCACGTTGTCAAGTTAACCCGATAGGGGCAAGTCATTCTGACTTCTCCAGCAGCAGCCTTGTCATGAACATGAATAAGACGTAAACCTCACAAATGAATATTGGCAGGCAACCAGACTTTGGGGTGAAAGGAGAGGCACATTTACAGCCGCACCAACCCCAACCATATAACCATATAACAACTACAGCATGGAAACAGGCCCGTTCGGCCCTTCCAGTCCACGCCGACCACTCTCCCTGACCTAGTCTCATCTACCTGCACTCAGACCATAACCCTCTAATCCCCTCTTATCCATATACCTATCCAATTTACTCTTAAATAATAAAATCGAGCCTGCCTCCACCACTTCCACCGGAAGCCCATTCCATACAGCCACCACCCTCTGAGTAAAGAAGTTACCCCTCATGTTACCCCTAAACTTTTGTCCCTCAATTCTGAAGCTATGTCCCCTTGTTGGAATCTTCCCCACTCTCAAAGGGAAAAGCCTACCCACGTCAACTCTGTCCGTCCCTCTCAAAATTTTAAAAACCTCTATCAAGTCCCCCCTCAACCTTCTACGCTCCAAAGAATAAAGACCCAACCTGTTCAACCTCTCTCTGTAGCTCAAGTGCTGAAACCCAAGCAACATTCTAGTAAATCTCCTCTGTACCCTCTCCATTTTGTCGACATCTTTCCTATAATTTGGCGACCAGAACTGCACACCATTCTCCAGATTCGGCCTCACCAATGCCCTGTACAATTTCAACATCACATCCCAACTTCTATACTCGATGCTCTGATTTATAAAGGCAAGCATACCAAATGCCTTCTTCACCACCCTATCCACATGAGATTCCACCTTCAGGGAACAATGCACAGTTATTCCCAGATCCCTCTGTTCCACTGCATTCCTCAATTCCCTACCATTTACCCTGTATGTCCTATTTTGATTTGTCCTACCAAAATGCAGCACCTCACACTTATCAGCATTAAACTCCATCTGCCATCTTTCAGCCCACCCTTCCAAAAGGCCCAAGTCTCTCTGTAGACTTTGAAACTCTACTTCATTATTAACTACACCACCTATCTTAGTATCATCTGCATATTTACTAATCCAATTTGCCACACCATCATCCAGATCATTAATGTAAATGACAAACAACAGTGGACCCAACACAGATCCTTGGGGTACTCCACTAGACACTGGCCTCCAACCTGACATACAATTGTCAACCATTACCTTCTGGTATCTCCCATTCAGCCATTGTTGAATCCATCTTGCAACCTCACTATTAATACCCAACGATTTAACTTTCTTAATCAACCTACCATGTGGAACCTTGTCAAATGCCTTACTGAAGTCCATATAGACAACATCCACAGCCTTGCCCTTATCAATTTCCCTGGTAACCTCTTCAAAAAATTCAAGAAGATTAGTCAAACATGACCTTCCAGGCACAAATCCATGTTGACTGTTTCTAATCAGGCCTATTGCAAATAGGTATACCCTCTTGGGAACTGTCGGGGCAGAAGACGTTTCCAGTCCGAGTGGCGGACCTGTTGGCAAGGATACTCGACAGGGGAGACCGAAGTCTGGAAGAGCCGTAGTGGTCGGTGACTCCATAGTCCGAGGGACGGACAGAAGATTCTGTGGCAGCAGGAGGGACTTGAGGATGGTCTGTTGCCTCCCTGGTGCCAGGGTTCAACACATCACAGACCGGCTTCAGAAAATCCTAGTGAGGGAAGGCGATCAACCTGAAGTCGTTGTGCACGTGGGCACGAATGACGTCGGGCGGAAGAGGAAGGAGGTGCTACAGCGGGAGTTTAGAGAGTTGGGAAAAACACTGAGAAGTAGGACGTCGAAGGTGGTTATCTCTGGACTGCTACCGGTACCTCGTGCTGGTGAGGCCAGGAACAGAGAGATAGAGGGTATGAATTTATGGCTGAGGGACTGGTGCAGAGAGCAGGGATTTAGATTTCTGGACCACTGGGATCTCTTCTGGGCTAGGGGTGACTTGTACAAAAGGGACGGGGTGCATCTTAACAGCAGGGGGACAAACATTCTGGCAGGCAGGTTTGCTAGTGTGACACCTGTGGCTTTAAACTAAGTAGTGGGGGGGAGGGGTTAACAAATTGTGAATATGAAGATGAGGTAAAAGGGAATACAGGAGATATTGCAAAAGACTCTCGGAAGAATGGGAACAGAAGTTCTAGAGGGGAAAAGAAATTAAGGGCAGGGCCAATTGTGAACGATGTGAGAGGGGAGGTAAATACAGAAGTTAAAGTGTTGTACTTAAATGAGCGTAGTATAAAAAATAAAGTGGATGAGCTTGAGGCGCAGTTAGTCATGGGCAAGTATGATGTTGTAGGGATCACTGAGACATGGCTACAAGAGGACCAGGGCTGGGAACTGAATATTCAGGGGTACACAACGTATAGAAAAGACAGACAGGTGGGCAGAGGGGGTGGGGTTGCTCTGATGGTAAGGAATGATATTCATTCCCTTGCAAGGGGTGACATAGAATCAGGAGATGTTGAATCAGTATGGATAGAAATTAGAAATTGTAAGGGTAAAAAGACCCTAATGGGAGTTATCTATAGGCCCCCAAACAGTAGCCTCGACATAGGGTGCAAGTTGAATCAGGAGATAAAATTGGCGTGTCAAAAATGTAATGCTACGGTGGTTATGGGAGATTTCAACATGCAGGTAGACTGGGAAAATCAGGTTGGAAATGGACCCCAGGAAAGAGAGTTTGTAGAGTGCCTTCGAGATGGATTCTTAGAACAGCTTGTACTGGAGCCTACCAGGGAGAAGGCAATTCTGGATTTAGTGTTGTGTAATGATCCTGATCTGATAAGGGGACTAGAGGTAAAAGAGCCATTAGGAGGCAGTGATCACAACATAAGTTTTACTCTGCAAATGGAAAGGCAGAAGGGAAAATCGGAAGTGTCGGTATTACAGTATAGCAAAGGGGATTACAGAGGCATGAGGCAGGAGCTGGCCAAAATTGACTGGAAGGAGGCCCTAGCAGGGAAGACGGTAGAACAGCAATGGCAGGTATTCCTGGGAATAATGCAGAGGTTGCAGGATCAATTTATTCCAAAGAGGTGGAAAGACTCTAAGGGGAGTAAGAGACACCTGTGGCTGACAAGGAAAGTCAGGGACAGCATAAAAATTAAGGAGAGGAAGTATAACATAGCAAAGAAGAGTGGGAAGACAGAGGATTGGGACTCTTTTAAAGAGCAACAAAAGTTAACTAAAAAGGCAATACGGGGAGAAAAGATGAGGTACGAGGGTAAACTAGCCAATAATATAAAGGAGGATAGCAAAAGTTTTTTTAGGTACGTGAAGAGGAAAAAAATAGTCAAGGCAAATGTGGGTCCCTTGAAGACAGAAGCAGGGGAATTTATTATGGGGAACAAAGAAATGGCAGACGAGTTAAACCGTTACTTTGGATCTGTCTTCACTGAGGAAGATACACACGATCTCCCAAATGTTCTAGGGGCCGGAGAACCTAGGGTGATGGAGGAACTGAAGGAAATCCACATTAGGCAGGAAATGGTTTTGGGTAGACTGATGGGACTGAAGGCTGATAAATCCCCAGGGCCTGATGGTCTGCATCCCAGAGTACTTAAGGAGGTGGCTCTAGAAATAGTGGAAGCATTGGAGATCATTTTTCAATGTTCTATAGATTCAGGATCAGTTCCTGTGGATTGGAGGATAGCAAATGTTATCCCACTTTTTAAGAAAGGAGGGAGAGAGAAAACGGGTAATTATAGACCAGTTAGTCTGACATCAGTGGTGGGGAAGATGCTGGAGTCAATTATAAAAGACGAAATTGCTGAGCATTTGGATAGCAGTAACGGGATCATTCCGAGTCAGCATGGATTTACGAAGGGGAAATCATGCTTCACAAATCTACTGGAATTTTTTGAGGATGTAACTAGGAAAATTGACAAGGGAGAGTCAGTGGATGTGGTGTACCTCGACTTTCAGAAAGCCTTCGACAAGGACCCACATAGATTAGTGGGCAAAATTAGGGCACATGGTATTGGGGGTAGGGTACTGACATGGATAGAAAATTGGTTGACAGACAGAAAGCAAAGAGTGGGGATAAATGGGTCCCTTTCGGAATGGCAAGCAGTGACCAGTGGGGTACCGCAAGGTTCGGTGCTGGGACCCCAGCTATTTACGATATACATTAATGACTTAGACGAAGGGATTAAAAGTACCATTAGCAAATTTGCAGATGATACTAAGTTGGGGGGTAGTGTGAATTGTGAGGAAGATGCAATAAGGCTGCAGGGTGACTTGGACAGATTGTGTGAGTGGGCGGATACATGGCAGATGCAGTTTAATGTAGATAAGTGTGAGGTTATTCACTTTGGAAGTAAGAATAGAAAGGCAGATTATTATCTGAATGGTGTCAAGTTAGGAGGAGGGGGAGTTCAACGAGATCTGGGTGTCCTAGTGCATCAGTCAATGAAAGGAAGCATGCAGGTACAGCAGGCAGTGAAGAAAGCCAATGGAATGTTGGCCTTCGTAACAAGAGGAGTTGAGTATAGGAGCAAAGAGGTCCTTCTACAGTTGTACCGGGCCCTGGTGAGACCGCACCTGGAGTACTGTGTGCAGTTTTGGTCTCCAAATTTGAGGAAGGATATTCTTGCTATGGAGGGCGTGCAGCGTAGGTTCACTAGGTTAATTCCCGGAATGGCGGGACTGTCGTATGTTGAAAGGCTGGAGCGATTGGGCTTGTATACACTGGAATTTAGAAGGATGAGGGGGGATCTTATTGAAACATATAAGATAATTAGGGGATTGGACACATTAGAGGCAGATAACATGTTCCCAATGTTGGGGGAGTCCAGAACAAGGGGCCACAGTTTAAGAATAAGGGGTAGACCATTTAGAACGGAGATGAGGAAGAACTTTTTCAGTCAGAGGGTGGTGAAGGTGTGGAATTCTCTGCCTCAGAAGGCAGTGGAGGCCAGTTCGTTGGATGCTTTCAAGAGAGAGCTGGATAGAGCTCTTAAGGATAGCGGAGTGAGGGGGTATGGGGAGAAGGCAGGAACGGGGTACTGATTGAGAGTGATCAGCCATGATCGCATTGAATGGCGGTGCTGGCTCGAAGGGCTGAATGGCCTACTCCTGCACCTATTGTCTATTGTCTATTGTCTAAGTATCTTTTCCATTAATTTTCCCACCACAGACGTCAAACTAATAGGTCTATAATTGCTAGGTTTACTTTTAGAACCTTTTTTAAACAAAGGCACAACATGCGCAATGCGCCAATCTTCCGGCACCATCCCCGTTTCTAATGGCGTTTGAAATATTTCCGTCATAGCCCCTGCTATTTCTGCACTAACTTCCCTCAATGTCCTAGGGAATATCCTATCAGGACCTGGAGACTTATCCACTTTTATATTTTTCAAAAGTGTCCGTACCTCCTCTTCTTTAATCCTCATCATTTCCATCACTACTCTACTTGTTTCGCTTACCTCACATAATTCAATATCCTTCTCCTCGGTAAATACCGAAGAAAAGAAATTGTTTAATATCTCCCCCATTTCTTCCGGCTCAGCACATAGCTGTCCACTCTGACTCTCTAATGGACCAATTTTATCCCTCACTATCCTTTTGCTATTGACATATCTGTAGAACCCCTTGGGGTTTACTTTTACATTACTTGCCAAAGCAGCCTCATATCTTTTTTTCGCTTTTCTAATTTCCTTCTTAAGATTCCTTTTACATTCTTTATATTCCTCAAGAACCTCACTTACTCCCTGCCGCTTATATTTATTGTATATCTCCCTCTTTTTCCGAACCAAGTGTCCAATTTCCCTGGAAAACCACGGCTCTTTCAAATTATTATTCTTTCCTTTCCACCGAACAGGGACATAAAGACCCTGTACTCTCAAAATTTCACCTTTAAATATCCTCCATTTCTCTATTATATCCTTTTCATAAAACAAAAAGTTCCATTTCACTCCTTTTAAATCCTTTCTCATCTCCTCAAAATTAGCCTTTCTCCAATCCAAAATCTCAACCCTTGGTCCAGATTTGACCTTCTCCATAATGATATTGAAACTAATGGCATTGTGATCACTAGACCCAAAGTGCTCCTCAACACATACCTCCGTCACCTGACCCGTCTCATTTCCTAACAGGAGGTCCAACACTGCCCCTTCTCTGGAAGGCACCTCTACGTATTGCTGCAAAAAACTATCCTGCACACATTTTACAAACTCCAAACCATCCAGCCCTTTAACAGAATGTGATTCCCAGTCTATATACGGAAAATTGAAATCACCCACAATCACTACTCTGTGCTTACTACTAATATCTGCTATCTCCTTACATATTTGCTCTTCCAATTCTCGTTCCCTATTTGGCGGTCTATAATACACCCCTATAAGTGTTGCTAAACCTTTCTCATTTCTGAGTTCCACCCGAACAGCCTCCCTAATCGAGCCTTCTAGTCTGTCCTGCCAAAGCACCGCTGTGATATCCTCCCTGACAAGCAATGCAACACCCCCACCTCTTGCCCCTCCGATTCTATCACATCTGAAACAATGAAATCCTGGAATATTTAATTGCCAATCGCAACCCTCCTGCAACCATGTTTCACTGATCGCCACAACATCATACTTCCAGATGTCAATCCAGGCTCTAAGCTCATCCACCTTTCTTACAATGCTCCTAGCATTAAAATATACACATTTAAGGGACCCATCATTTCTTATTCTCAGTTTATTTCTTTTCCCTTCTTTCTCTCCTACATATTGGGTCTGAGTGTTTCCCTTTTCTGCCTCCTGCCTCACACACTGCCTATTAGCTATCTGTGTTTGAGTCCCTCCCCCCAACCGTACTAGTTTAAAGTCTCCGCAATTACCTTAGCCAATCTCCCCGCCAGGATATTGGTTCCTCTCAGGTTCAGATGCAACCCGTCCTTTTTGTACAGGTCATACTTCCCCCAGAAGAGGTCCCAATGATCCAGAAACTTGAATCCCTGCTCCTTGCACCAGTTCCTCAGCCACGTATTTATCCTCCACCTCACTCCATTCCTATTCTCACTATCGCGTGGCACAGGCAGTTAGCCTGAGATTATTGCTTTGGAAGTCCTTCTTTTTAACTCTCTTCCTAGCCCCCTAAATTCTCCTTTCAGGACCTCTTCCCTTATCCTACCTATATTGTTGGTACCTATATGTACCACGACCTCTGGCTCCTCTCCCTCCCCTTTCAGGATATCCTGGACACGCTCAGATACATCCCGGACACCGGCACCAGGGAGGCAAACCACCATCCGGGTCTCCCGACTGCGTCCACAGAATCGCCTATCTGACCCCCTCACTATAGAGTCCCCTATTACTATCGCTCTCCTCTTCCTTTCCCTACCCTTCTGAGCAACAGGGCCGGACTCCTTGCCAGAGGCCCGGGCACCGTCGCTGCCCCCAGGTAGGCTGTTCCCCCCAACAGTACTTAAACAGGAGTACTTATTTCCAAGGGGTACAGCCACCGGGGTACTCTCTAGTCCCTGCCTCTGCTCCTTGCCCCCCCTAACCGTGACCCACTTGTCTACCTCCCGTGGTCTTGGAGTGACCACCTCTCTGTAACTCCTATCTATAACCTCCTCACTCTCCCTGACCAAACGGAGGTCATCAATCTGCCGCTCCAGGTTCCTAATACGGTCCCTTAGGAGCCCCATCTCGTCGCACCTGGCGCAGATGTGGATGTCTGGAAGACTATCAGACTCCCAGATTCCCCACATCCGACACCCAGAACAATAAACTGCCCTGGCACTCATACTCCCCAAACAAAGCCCCGTGCTCGGTTACTAAACCTACCGCCCGGCCGCTGCTCCAACCGCTCCAACCGCCCACCCAAAAGAACTGAGTGATCTCCTGGGAGAGGCGAAAAACTGGATAAAAAACTGCCCCTTCTCTGGTAGGCACCTCTACGTATTGCTGCTACCAGTGCTCCCCGCTTGGATTTCTAGCATGAAACACTCAAACACAAACATAAGACTTCTGAAAAGGGCACTGACAGCCACGGCAGTACTATTGCTAATGCAAGAGACTGCACATGCTGGAATCCTGAGCCAAACATAAAATGCTGGAGAATCTCAGCAGGTCAGGTAGCATCAGGGGCAGGAATGGACAGGCGATGTTTCAGATCGGGACCCTTTTTCAGTCTGCAGAAGGGTTCCTGACCCAAAACGTTGGCTGGCCATTTTCTCCTCAGATCTGCCTGACCCGCTGAGTTCCCACACACTTGTGTTTTACTGCTGTACCATTTCCTGATATCGCTGAGGTGCTCAGTTTGACTGCTGCAAAGCTGCCTGATACATGGCAGATGCAGTTTAATGTAGATAAGTGTGAGGTTATTCACTTTGGAAGTAAGAATAGAAAGGCAGATTATTATCTGAATGGTGTCAAGTTAGGAAGAGGGGATGTTCAACGAGATCTGGGTGTCCTAGTGCATCAGTCACTAAAAGGAAGCATGCAGGTACAGCAGGCAGTGAAGAAAGCCAATGGAATGTTGGCCTTCATAACAAGAGGAGTTGAGTATAGGAGCAAAGAGGACCTTCTACAGTTGTACCGGGCCCTGGTGAGACCGCACCTGGAGTACTGTGTGCAGTTTTGGTCTCCAAATTTGAGGAAGGATATTCTTGCTATTGAGGGCGTGCAGCGTAGGTTCACTAGGTTAATTCCCGGAATGGCGGGACTGTCGTATGTTGAAAGGCTGGAGCAATTAGGCTTGTATACACTGGAATTTAGAAGGATGAGGGGGGATCTTATTGAAACATATAAGATAATTAGGGGATTGGACACATTAGAGGCAGGAAACATGTTCCCAATGTTGGGGGAGTCCAGAACAAGGGGCCACAGTTTAAGAATAAGGGGTAGGCCATTTAGAACGGAGATGAGGAAGAACTTTTTCAGTCAGAGAGTGGTGAAGGTGTGGAATTCTCTGCCTCAGAAGGCAGTGGAGGCCAGTTCGTTGGATGCTTTCAAGAGAGAGCTGGATAGAGCTCTTAAGGATAGCGGAGTGAGGGGGTATGGGGAGAAGGCAGGAACGGGGTACTGATTGAGAGTGATCAGCCATGATCGCATTGAATGGCGGTGCTGGCTCGAAGGGCTGAATGGCCTACTCCTGCACCTATTGCCTATTGTCTATTGTCTATTGCCTACACATTTCAGAGAGGATTTTATCTCCTGTGTTTTAGTTCTTTGCTCTTCGGTTTACAGCATTCCACATGACTCGCCACTGAAAATAGCCGCTGGGTTCAAATTAAAAGTAAATGTTTGCTCTTGAGTTCTTGGAACTGAGACACACCCTGTCCTCAGTCAATGGCTCTGCGTTCGCTTCATCCAGAATGATCTCCATGATGCTCAGCACCTGCTCGGCAATAGTTGCACCTCCGCTGTCTTTACTCTCCTGTTCAGCCAGCAATGCCTGCATAAAAAACAATGACACATTAAACACCAAAACCTTTTAACGCACCAGCTGCATTAACTGATTTGAAATGCTGAACACACTCTGTTACAGGTTAGCAGGAGTTACATTTTTGCATCTGAGCGAAAATGGAATTTAAACCTAGTTCCAGAAAATCCATGTAGATACAAGGAACTACGGATGCTGGCTTAAAAGAAAGACACA
Organism: Rhinoraja longicauda; assembly: GCF_053455715.1. Lineage (NCBI taxonomy): Eukaryota > Metazoa > Chordata > Chondrichthyes > Rajiformes > Arhynchobatidae > Rhinoraja > Rhinoraja longicauda. The sequence continues at coordinate 24,832,582 of NC_135982.1, read as the reverse complement.
AAGTGCTTGAGTAACTTAGCGGGTAAGGTAGCATCTATGGAGAACATAGATAGATAACGATGATTTGGGTCTGGACCCTTCTACAGAGTCAGACTATGAAGAAGGGTCCCGACCCAAAACGCCACCTATCCATGTTCTCCAGAGATGCGACCTTACCCGATGAATTACCTCAGCACAATGTGTCTCTTTTTCCCAAAAAAAATCCATTATGGTAACAGTTTTTTAACATCAGTCAGAGATCACAAACACACTATCACAAGAAGTCTGATTTCCGTACCGACGACTCTAATCTTTGTATTGATCTCTATGAATAATTAACCATTTCCCAACAACAGAGTTGCTTGTTTGGAATATTAATTCTCCTTCAAAAGATTCACCGCAACCAGCCCAGAAACGTGTCACTAACTGCAGTCTCCGACTGGAAAAGCTACAGGGAGGAAAGAGCTAGATGCTGGAGAATTTATGATGAATCTACTTAGCTAAGTTTATAAAATTTCCACACGGCTTACCAGGTTAAGAGTCCCCAGCATTACATTGAGTGGGTTCATCTCTGGCTTAATCAGCTGTTGTCGATTCACCTTCACCTTTACACAATAACTGAACAGCTTCAGCAGCACCTAGAAGGAAGAAGAACACCAACATGTGTAGGAAGGAACTACAGATGCTGGTTTAAACTGAAGATAGACACAAAATGCTGGAGTAACTCAGCGGGTTAGGCAGCATCTCTGGAGAGGAATCGGTGATGTTTCGGGACGAGACCCTTCTTCCAGAATCTGAAGAAGGTTCTCGACCCGAAATATCACCCATTCCTTCTCTCCTGAGATGCTGGCTGTCCCGGTGAGTTACTCCACCATTTTGTGTCTACCTTCCAAGAACACCAACATGGTCAGTTTGAAAGCTTTGCAATGAGCTGATGCATTTAAAGTACCTTTTAAGTTGAACTGGTAGATACTCTGGGAGGTAACAAAAAATAGGGATGGTCTTTTACAAATGACACATGTTCTCGGAGCAACTGTATCAAATTTATTCAGGAAGGTCACACATGAGGTTGCTCATTTGAGGTTATTTTCCTGAATGTGCGGTTCCTGCCCCAGTAACATGTGGAAGCTCTGTCTTTCACCTGGTCCATGTGATATGCGGCAACATCAATGGATTGACCAGGGCAAGAGGGCAATCTGTGGAGGTGGTGTCATTTTTAACAGAGACTTTATAAGGTATGCCAGGGGTTCCCACCCTTTATTGTCCCGTTTACCACTGGCAACTTTTCGAAAGTAAATTTATCCCCACCCTGTTTTGTTCAGTAATTTGAGTTTACACTTCTACCACAATAAAACAACTGACAGAGGGGAAATACTGTTTAAAATACTGTTTTTAACATAATTATCGTGTTCAAATTTATCCCCTGGGGGTAAATTTACCCCAGGTTGGGAACCCTTGAGGCATGCAATCCAGTCACTGTTCATTCAGAATCCTCCACACTTGGAATATTGTGCAAAATAGGAAACAAGTCTTTGGTGGGACAGAAGTGCTGCATCCATAGACGTTCGGTGTGAACATCAGTTGTCGAACCTCTAGATAGGGGGTCAACAGATATTACTGACTAGCACTCGACTTAGTAATATGCAAGTAGAGTCAGATTAACTCTGGTTCCCCAGAATACCAGCCCTCCCTCCGAATATTAGATGTGAAAGAAACAAAATAATGCTCAACATTTCCAGAAAAGTGTTGGTACTAAGAGCACAACAACATACAACATCATGAAAACAATGCTGTAGTTCCAGTGTACACGGAAGATATTCCGACTGCCTGCAGTGTTTTTTTTCATTTGGGACAGGTTGGTATCAGAGTAAATATATGTGATGAAGTTGCTACTAACTCATCAAGTAAAAGAGGTTTCGGTGAAAGGAAATATATGAAGGAAATAACTAAATCTAGAGTTAGAGGTGAGGTTTAAGGTGGGCAAATAGGTGGGCATAAATAGTAATTGTGGCTGGCATGCATGAATGAATTGGGTTGAAAGAGCATATTTCTGTACTGTACAATTTGATGAAATCCAGCCTTCCAATACTGTTCTTTAAAACCCAATTAACCTGTTCTGATGCATTCCAAAAACAGTTCCTCCTTGCCTGAAATTCTTTTAATGTGTGATTTTAGGGTTGCCTCAATTGCCATGGGAATTAAAGTGGAGCAGGGCAATTAGCCTCAATTCAAGAAATGCATAATCCGACTGTGAAAATTAAAGCGACTGACCAGCCTCAGACATATCTCAAATCAAAGGCAACACATGTTTGTGGGTGACAGGAATGCGATCGTGGCCATGGGGCAGCTGTACCGAGCTGCTAATTAGCAAAATACTTTGTAAAGTTCCTCAGATGGAGTCACAAACAGCTATACTAATAACAGCAATGTTGCTCTTGAGCCTGGGAAAGAAGCAACCTAAGGCCCAATGAATGTCAGAAAACATTTAACAAATCCAAAATTAAGCACCCATAAACGTTAATCACCCAGGATTGTGTAAAGTGCTAAATACATTGTAAACTAAACATCTGCAGGAACTTTTGCAGTCTCTCTAAACGCATTGCTGGGAACATAGAACAATAAAGTGTTGGAGGAGCGTGGGAACAGATCCCTGTGAGCCTCATGTCAAACTTAGGATTTCCGAATAATTGGATGGTGGGTCATCATGTTTTACTGCACTCTAACATGATTCTAGTAAATGTTCTCTTCACCCACCTATAGGAACATGGTATCCTTTCTACACTGTCCAGAACTGATCACAATATGGGTCCCGATTCCTTCTCCTCAGAGATGATGCCTGCCCGCTGAGTTACTCCAGCATTTTGTGTCCATCTTCACAATATTATAACCTGGGTTTAACCAGTGATTTATAACTTTATAGAAGCTGTATTCTTAAGTTTCGTTTCAGAAAAGAAAGGGGCCTAAATGCCTTTTTAACAACTTGTTTTGCTGTTCTCAAAGATTTAAGTACACACCCAGATCTCACTTTCCTGTATCTGCTCCATGGCTGTTAAGCTAGTTTCCATTACCCGTCATTTTCCTTTGAAAGTTCATGACTTTGCTTTGATTTGTATGTTCTAGGTGTTATTTTGCATGTCTCTCCCCCTCCCGTTGTTTATGACGTTTTAAGGAGCCTGCAACAAGGGCTGCAACAGGGGCAAGAAACCTATGCAGCTGCTATTTTGCATGGTTGCATGTAGATTGTGCTGTAGCCCTGGTGAGAATATGTTGGGTAAAACTGGTGCAATCTCCAGTGCAGCAGCTTTGCATGGAAACAGATTCATCCTTCAGTGGGTGTGACGATTGGGGAAGAGATTGCGTGGTTCGATTGAAGCTGGGGAAACACCCTGACAACTGCCCAGTCCGTGCTCCATAGCTCACATAACTACCAACACTGCTAACAACACAATGTTACAGAAAAAAATTAGATCTTCAAAAAATTGAATAAAAATTAATAGAAATCTAAAAAACTAATATCATGACTTTTTCTCTCACATTGAAATCATTGGAGAAAAATCCCTATTTCAAGTCCAAAGTGGCATGCTGTTCAAGTTTATTGCTGTTCAAATGTATTTTTGGTTGGGATTGCTAAATGAGCTATTTGGCCATATCCGAGTGTTGTACTCTGCTTCGACTGAGGTCGCTATTGTGACTGGGGAGGAGTTTCTGGGCATAAGTTTTCTTTTTATGTTTGTATGGTGGGGAATTGCTGAAACGGCACTTTGTTCTGAAGTCTGATGTTAAGAGTGCAGGCAACAAAGCACCGACAAGCAGTCATCCACAAACCTAAGACTTTCATGCTCTTGCATGTATGCACAAATCCCAAATCTGCTGCCATTTTCCAGCAAACTCTGCCCTGTGACATGGCTTAGGTCACTCCTCTGTATTAAAAGGAGTTGCTGTCCAACCGAGCTTCACCAAGCTTAACGGGATCTTTGTTCAGAGGATGTGAACGCTTTATAGCTGATTCAAGCACTAATCCGTGGAAGAATACCAGCTTAAGATTTTAAGAGGGTTTATCATCAGAAACGGCTGGAAGAGAAGATGCCAGTGTTTCACAGAGCTGGCTGCAATCCCAACCAGACCATCCTGGTTTGCGGGAGGGAGAAGAATGATAATTGGGAGAGAACAGAGTAAAGAATAATATTAAAACAAGACTGAGGAAGAACAAAATGTGCAGCAGCAATAGCAAAATGCAATTCAAATAAATTCATGTTTAAACAATGACCCAATGTTTATGTGGTACATTTGGATATTGTTGTTTTAAGTGAAAGATGCAAAACGGAAACGGGCCCTTCAAGTTCACACTTGTTATCCTACTTTCGCAGCCACTCCCTACACACGAGGAGGCAATTTACAGAGGCTAATTAGCCTACAGATCCGCACGCTATTGGGATGTGGGTGGAAACCGGGGCACTTTGAGGAAATCCATGTAGTCACAGAGAGAACGCCCAGTGTTCATAAAACACCATCCCAGATACTCACAGTTAAAAGTTGACGTCCCTGCTTGAAGTCTTTGATTCCAGCCAATCTGGTTAGCATGCATTCGAGACCACTGCATTGGGCCATTACGCCCGCCATTTTGTACACTTCCTCCTCATCCTCTTCCTCATCTACAATGAAACGACAATCATTAAAGTAACTGCAACTCCTGTGGTCAATACACAGATATTTATTGATTAAATCATACAGCATGAAAACAGGCCCTTTGGCCCGCTGAGTCCACGCCGACCATCAATCACCCATTCACAACGAGTTCAATGTTAGCCCATTTTCTCATCCACTCCCTTCACGTTAGGGGCAATTTACAGAGGCCAAATAACCTGCATGTTTTGGGGATGAGTGAGGAAACCGGAGTACCCAGAAGAAAACCATGCAGTCACAGGGAGAACATGCAAATTCCACACAGTCAGCACCCGAGGTTTGGATCGTAGCCGGGTGTCTGTCAATGTGACCAGCTATGCCAATGTACCGCCCTATATGTGTTACGGCAGGAGAAATCTTTTATAATTTAGAACTTGATATGGGATAAGAGGCAGCGACGAAAACATGATAAGTACAACAAGTATCTGTGTGTCAGTGATGCTGTTACCTGTGGTTGAATCCAATGATTCAATAAACTCCTCAGTTGCATCTCCTAAAAGTCCTCGCATGCGGTAGATAATACGCATTGGCTCCCCCTGGAACGCAACATTCAAACATATTAGTTATTTAATAAACACTTTTAATTAAAGCTCAGTTATTGAAGGCACAAGAAACTGCAGATGCTGGAATCCCGAGCAAAACACAAAAGTACTGGAAGAACTCAGCAGGTCATGCAACATCCATGGAAGGAATGAACAGACAACATTTTCGTGAGCATTCGTCAGTCTCCAAAGAGGAGTTTGAAGAGGCCCAACCTAAAATGTCACCTGTCCATTCCCTCCACTGTGCTGCCTGACACGTTGAGTTCCTCCTGCACTTTGTGTTTTGTTCAAGTTCAGTTATTCTTACAAAGAACATAATTTCCCTTGAAATTAGCCTCATCCGCCTCGACGCGATCCATGCCTCTCCATTCCCTGCATGTCATAGTGCCTATCCCAAATCCTCTTAAATGCCAGTAGTGTCTGCCTCCACCATCCTCCTAGGCAGTGCATTTCAAACACATACCACCCTCTGTGTTTCCTTTAAACTTTGCCTTCTCGCCTTAAAGCTATGCCCTCTACTCTTTGCCATATCCATCCTGGTAGAAATGTTTGTGGGTCATGCATTATTCAATACATACTAGCCTGTTTTAATTTTTCAGCTTATTTTAACTGACTCATTCAGAGCTATCCAATAATTTCTCTCCAAAAGTAGCAGCTAGATTTTTATTTGATGATTATGGCTTTGTGTCCTCATTTAGAACCCATTCCATGTCCCACTCACACTGCTGCCTATCTGCACTCACCTCATTCGCAGGACACCAGACTTTCTTGTATACCTCAGCCACAGGCAGATCCAAGCTGATGATTTTATTATTGACCAGGAGCTGGAAAGAAAACCACAGTTATTAAAATATTGCATTCACTTAACGCAATACGTGTCGTAAACCTCCAGTATAACCAAAGATCTAAATCAAACTCTCTAAGGAGACATTAATTTGTCAAAAGTGGGGTTAAATTAATTTGGAAATGTGCTGTGTCTTAAAAGCAACTGAAAAATAAGATATCACTGGTATTTCAAAGAACTGGCTGGAATCCCAGTTGGGACATCTGCTTTAGTATTGGGGAAGAATGATAGTTTGGAGAAACCAAAATTAAAAGTTCAAAGAACGATTGGGGAAGAGCAAAAAGAAAATGGTTAGCACCAACAGCAAAATGCAATTAAATGTCAATTAAATTAATTGAACTGTAGAAATGTTTGGCCGCTGAAATACCATTGCAACAAGCTCCTTCCATCACTAAAGACACGACCGACAGAAAGGGAATACCATAACCTCCATATTGCATCCTATTCTGAACTGTCATACCTCCCCATTCTCTATTGCATCTTGAAATTCTTTATGTTATCAACATGGGAGCATTTTACCGCAGGGACTGTTGCAGTTCAAAGCAGCTCAATGGCATTGTCGCAAGGTATGGGACCAGATTCACCTTTGCTCACATCGGGAGAACATATTTTAGTACTACTAGAGTTGCGTTCTTGAATGCACCACGCAACTGTTCTGAGAGCTAATAACAAGGAATTTGTTGGAGTTCGGACACCAGTTTGTGTCTGCATTGGTTCATACCTCCATCCCACTGTCATCTTCCAGTAGAGCCACAAGGTCGCAATCCTGACAAATCTTGTTCTTAATATCTCTCATGAGAGGTCCGATACCAGGCTCGTTGCTGCTGTAGGGGTTTCCTGGCATCCTGCCCTGGAGGAAATCCTCTTGCTGCGGATCCTTTTCCAAGGTCACAAAGAATTCTGTCACTTCGTTCTCCTCCTGTCAAAAAAGCAGAGCTATTTAGAAAAATGTTCATGCGTATTTTTAATTTAACTACATTGAGCAATGCCAGTCTAAGAATGATCTCTTCAGGAAAAATAAATTCTGTGCCCGCCTGCAGTGATGTCAAAATACCTGAACTCTTGCCCCCTTCCCAGTGAAGCTAAAGTTCCTTCCATTCAGCCAACCTAATTCTCCTCATTATAAACACCATATTCTACATGCATCCTCTCCCTGATCAATATCAAAAGATGAATGAGATTGCTTACAATCTCAGTGCCTGATTTGACTACGTTGAACTTCTGATTCCACATCTGATAACTTTCTTGTAACTCCATTTTATCATTGTTTCCATTTCTATGGAGCCCACACATATGGAGTCTGATGCATTTTTATAGAATTTTGGCAAAGTCATGATGTAGCTAAATAGGACTTTGGTTAGTAGGACATGAATAGGACATTTGGAGTATTGTGTGCAGTTGTGGTCGCCCCATTATAGGAAGAATGCGGAGACTATGGAAAGGGTGTAGAGGTTTACCAGAATAATGGTTGGATTAAGGGGTATTAGCTACAGGGAGAGCTTAGACAAACTTAGATTGTTTTCTCTGGAACTCGGGAGGTTTTGGGGAGACGTGATAGAAGTACATTATATTATGAGAGGCACAGATCGGGTGGACACAGAACCTTCATCCCAGGGTGGAAACGTCAAATACAAGAAGGCATAGCTTTAAGATGAGAGGGATAAAGTTTAAAGGAGATGTGTGGGACAAGTTTTTTTTTTACATGGAGGGTGGTGAGTACTGGAAAGCACTGCCAAAGGCGGTGATTGACGCAGATACAATAGTGGTATTTAAAAAACATTTTGGTTAGGTATTTTGACATGCAGTGAATGGAGGAATATTGATGACATGCAGGCAGGTAAGATTTGGCCGGCATCGTGTTCGGCACAGAAGCTGTGAGTTGAAAGGCCTGTTCCTGTGCTGCGTGGTTCCACGTTCTATATCCAAGCCATCCACCGATTTCTCCTTTTTCCAGCCTACCAGCTACCCCACAAACCCTCCACATCTCCAATTCTATGCATTCTCACTCCATCCCTCCCATCCCCGGCATCCACCAGTTGAGATCCAGGGAATACGTTCTTTAAGTAGCTTTCAGGTCCTTTGTCTCTTTTCAAGACATTTCCTCAGAACCCACTTCACTGAACGAGGTCCGTTTTTTAATCGTCTTCTTTGGTTCAGCAACTCTATTTTTTCTCCTTGTGTTTTATAACAAAGGCACTAAAAATATTACATTAATAGTGTTCTTAGCTGCTTCTATGATATGATGTTCAGTTCCACGTGCTTACTCACCATACACTGTAGAAACATATAATTCTTATTGGTCAAAGTGGCAGAGATTCCTCAGTTAATGTTAGATATGTGCTGTTTTTGGTTTATATCAATGATTTGGATGAGCATGTACAAGGCATGATTATTATGTTTGCAGATGGCACTAAAGTAGAAGGCATCATAGAAAGTGAAGATGATTATCACAAATTACAGCTGATCTTGATTAAGTGGCCAAGTGGGCTGAGGAATGGCTACTGGAGTTTAATACAGATAAGTGAGAAGTATGTATTTTGGGAAGTCAAAACAGTACAGATGCATAATTTGCTGAAAGTGGCATCAAAGGTACATAGGATGGTAAATAAGGTTTTTCGTATATTGACCTTCATCAGTCAGGGTATTGAGTATAGAATTATTCACAAAATGCTGGAGTAACTCAGCAGGTCAGGCAGCATCTCGGGAGAGAAGGAATGGGTGACGTTTCGGGTCGAGACCCTTCTTCAGACTGATGTCAGGGGGGCGGGACAAAGGAAGGATATAGGTGGAGACAGGAAGATGGAGGGAGATTTGGGAAGGAGGAGGGGAAGGGAGGGACAGAGAAACTATCTAAAGTTGGAGAAGTCGATGTTCATACCGCTGGGCTGCAAACTGCCCAGGCGAAATATGAGGTGCTGTTCCTCCAATTTCCGGTGGGCCTCACTATGGCACTGGAGGAGGCCCATGACAGAAAGGTCAGACTGGGAATGGGAGGGGGAGTTGAGTATAGAAGTTGGGGCGTTATGTTACTGTTGTAAAGACGCTGATGAGGCCGCATTTGGAGTAGTGAGTTGTGTTTTGCTCACCATGCAAAAAGGAGGATGTCATTAAGCTGGAAAGAGTGCAGAGATTTACGATGATGCTGCCAGGACTCGAGGGCCTGAGCTATAGGGAGAGGTTGAGCAGGCGAGGACTTTATTCCTTGGAGTGCAGGAGGTTGAAGAGTGATGTTATAGAGAGGTATATTAAATCACGAGGGTAATAGATAGGGTGAATGCAGGGTGTCTCTTCCCAAGGGTAGGGGAATGAAGAACGATAGGTTTAAGATGAGAGGGGCAATTTTTTCACTCAGAGATTGGTAAGTATAAGGAACGAGCTGCCAGAGGAGGTAGTTGAGGCAGATATTATAACAGCATCAAGACACTTGGGCTGGTACATGATAGGAAAGATTTAGAGGGATATGGGCCAAACGTGGGCAAAAGGGACTAGCTTAGCTGGTGCATCTTGGTCGGCATGGACAAGTTGGACTGAAAGGCCAGCTTCCGTGCTGTTTGACTATTTGACAAAAATACATGAATGGAAATGTGATTAAAACTTGGAAAAGGAAAATAATGAATTAATTGGAAGAATGAAGCTATTAATAGAAGTTACAATAGACTAAATGGTATGAATACAGCTTTGCCGAAATTGGAGTGTACAAAAGGAAGTGGACAAACGTGACCTTCACAACACCACGTTGATCCTGAGAAGAAATATAAAGATAGTTGATGTGATCCCGATTAGTCATGGTTTTGCTCCAATGCATCTCAATTGTACAGAAATGTAGTAGTGTGTGGAATCGGCGACGTATTTTCCCTCTTCCTTTGTACTTACAGGGTAGATAATGCTGCATAACCGTTCAAAGATGAAGACTGGTGTTCGGTAATCATCAAGACTGTATCGCTTAGCTGTTTCAATGCAGACGGCCATGAATGCCTTTGTTTCCGATTCTGTGCCTACAGAAATGTGTGCATTAGAATTCAATAAGCAATATGGGCAGACATCATTCTCACTCCACAGAAAAGTAACTATGCCCAAACCAAACCACTAAAAGCTTGAACCTAAACCTACCTAACTTGAAATGCTGGTTACATAAACAACAGGGCCGCACAGTGGTGCCGCAGGTAGATCTGCTGCCTCACAGCACTGGAGACCCGGGTTCGATCCTGACCTCGAGTGCTACCTGTGTGGAATTTGCACATTCTCCCTGTGACTGTGTGGTTTTTAGGTTAATTGGCCTATATCAATTGCCCCTAATGTGTAGGGAGTGGGTAAACAAGTGGGATAACATAGACTACTATGATCGATGGTTGGCGTGAACTTGTGGGCCACAGTGCCCGTTTCCACGCTGTATCTCTAAAAAAAACTTTTCAACATTTAGTCCACATCAGTGTTAAGGCAATGGCAGCCATTTAACAGAAGAAAGGATGGTCAGCAAAAAAATTGTACCAACTACCTGTCAGATCATATTTGTATTAGCAGAATCTATAAATAACACAGCATTGATGAGAGTGATTCCAGTGTCCAGTGGAAACACAGCTTTGATCTTGGTTCAGTTGCTTGTGGACTCGATTAATTATGCGGATTATCTATTTTCCGAAGCTATGAAATAAGATTTCTGGAAGTTAACACTTTGGATTAGTTTGACCGCAAATCACCACATGCCAACTTGTTGCAGTAGCTGGCAAAAGAGGCAATTTCTGATCAGACTCTGGGCTGCTGTCAATTTTTTAAAGGCAGAGAAGCAGAAGTTTTCATTGCTGGAGTGTAAGCCCCAGGAAATAGGTTAAGTCCGAGCTGTCGAAGTAAGGGACACAATGTACCAGCAATAAAAACTCTTTAGATGTTAAAAGAGCTCAGAAACATAACTGATGTAGTAACCCTGAGAGTTTCAGTCATCAGAAGATAAAGTGAAGGATCATCATTTTCTGAGCACAGTGTGATCATCCAAAATGGCTGGATAAAGGAGTTAAAAGCACACCTGGAAATGGAGTAAGGAAGGGAAAGGGTTAAATTCATGGGACACAGTGAGCAGTATCGTTGGCAAGCTCCATTAAAAAAAAGTGAGCCAAAGACAGGATAAGAAAAGCACCTGGTCCTTTAAAAACTGGCCTGGGATGAGTAATCATAATGAGTGTAAAAGGTGACACTGAAATCGTATAAAGATATCAAAATTCATATTGTACGGGAAAACCAAGTTGACAAAAATAGTTTGGAGGATGATTTCTCGGATGGCATTTTGGTCGGCTTTCTAAAACGATATGCCAAACAAATAATAAGGGAGTAGCTTTTTAAATTTAACACTTTGGAATTTGACAGGATTAATTAACAAAAGTGTAGTAAACAATAGTCTCTGAATAAGTAAGCAATGGAAGTATTTCAAATTCAGTTTGACACTGAAATGTTTAAGCACTGAAAAATGGATGTGAAATTTAGAGCAAAGCCAGCTGCAGATGTACAAGAGATAAATTGGCAGATAAACTGGGTTTGTGATATGGCCATAGGCAAGGGTATGGTATCTATGGTACTAACATGCAAGGGTATGGTATCTATGGTACTAACATACGATGAGTGTTTGGTGACACTGGGCCTGTACTCGCTGGAATTTAAAAGAATAAGGGGGGTGGACCTCATTCAAGATTCAAGAGATTCAAGATAGCTTTATTTGTCATCCAATATTGGACAAAATTCAGTCACCCACAGTCCAACAATAAAAGCATTAAATAGACATTAATGCTAACGTACAGAATAATGAAAGGCTTAGATAGAATGGATGTGGAGAGGATGTTTCCACAAGTGGGAGTGTCTAGGACTCGAGGTCATAGCCTCGGAATTAAAGGATGTTCCTTGAGGAAGGAAATGGAGGAATTTCTTTAGTCAGAGGGTGGTGAATCTGCGGAATTCTCTGTCACAGAAGGCTGTGGAGGCCAAGTCAATGGATATTTTTTAAGGCAGAGATAGATAGGTGATTGCTTAGTACGGGTGTCAGGAAGGAGTTCTGGGGAGAAGGCAGGAGAACAGTGTTAGGAGAGAGAGATAGATCAGCCATGATTGAATGGCAGAGTAGACTTGATGGGCCAAATGGCCTAATTCTGCTTCTATCACTTATGACCTGATGGCAAATTGAGGATAGAATTTCAAGTGTAGTAGGTTGGTCTGAACGACAGCAAATTACATTTGTCATGGAAAATAGTGTTTGAACATGGAAGAGATAAAGGCAAGTTTATAAAAATAGACTCAAAGATTCAGATACAGCTTTTCTATGCAAGAACAAATCGCTAAAACTGATAGAGTACATATAATAGAGAAAGACAAGATACAAAAGACAAAAGTAATTTATTTCTAAATCTATTAAAAATGGTTAAATTAATATTGTTCCCAGTTTTGTGTGGACCATTTCAGGAAAGATGAAGCATTTCAATTAAAATGATACCAGCAAATGAGTCTAAGCCGACACAAAAAACTGGCTTGTGGGACAAAAAGAGGTAAGAAACAAATCTTCACAATGACCAAATCTTTGAAAGACTGGAGCTCTTTTAGGGGCCTGACAAAGGAACTAATAGGCCAATTGATTCCCTGTTAAGTTATAGATTCGAGAGGTAACCTCTCCCTTGTGCTTTATGCAATTTTAAAACATAGGCACTATTGTGATGTAATAAGAGTGCATTAGATTCCATAGACAATAATGTGACAATGTTATTTATTTAGGACATTGGTCACTGGCTAAGCCACTGGGAGAATTTCTCTACTCTTCTTTGTGTTGTGCCCATCAGGGCAGATGGGACCTTTTGAGTCATATCTCATTGAGAAAGCAGTACCCAATGGCACAGAACTGGCAGTGTCATCCTATAACCTCTGCAGTGGGACTTGAACTCACAAGCCTCTGGCTCAGAGGCAAGAGTGCAAGCTTTTGCCCCATAGATGACACACAGCATCTATGATAAATTACTTCAACAAGACAGACATTCAAACGAGCTTGCAGAGATCAAAGTAAATTTAGTTAGATTATTTTTCTAAACAGTGAAAGGGTAGAAAATGTCACACTTCTTTAAAGTACTTAGCTTCAAGAAGGGTTACACTTCTCTGTGCTGTTACCTGTTGTCATGTCCTCCAACATCTCCAGCAACATATCCTGCGTCTCATCAATAAGTTTAGTTCGCTGAACCACAAGTTTTCGCAGACACAGGTAACCATTGAGCACTGTGCCCACCAGGCGACTCTTGAAGTGCCGTTTTATTGATTCCACCTCCACAAAGGATGAAAGCAGTGCTGAAAAAGGGCAGCAAAATATATATATATATAATCAAGTGGTTGAGTTGCGGCCTTACAGCGCCAGAGACCCAAATTTGATCCTGACTACGGGTGCTGTCTGAATGGAGTTTGCACGTTCTCCCTGCGACTGCGTGGGTTTTCTCCGGGTGCTCCGGTTTCCTCCCACACTTCAGAGATGTACAGGTTAGTAGTTTAATTGGCCTTGGTAAAAATTGTAAATTGTCGCTGGTGTGTCGGATAGCGCTAGTGCAGGGGGGATCGCTGGTCGCAGGGACTCGATGGATCGATGTGCCTGTTACTGCGCTGTGTCTCTAAATTATGAATTATAAACTAAATCCCATTATAAACAGCATTCTGGTGCATGGTGTGTGTCTTTGCATTTGAACACAGTGTACATCTCACCTGTAAGGCTTTTTAATGCATATCCTTGTTGCAGGTCAGTGCTGAGTGTTGCCTCCTCCAGTGCTAGTAAATGAGCAATTTCCTAGGACACAAAGTGACGATGATGTTACTCCATTGGCATTTAGACACAACAAAACAAGGTGATCCAGCTAATGCCGTGCTAATTTGAAAGCATTGATTCTTAAGCTTCCTGGGGACAAAGAACCCATCTACAATCTCATTCAAATGGCCATTTCTCACGAAGAAGGCTTGACAGGAAGATTACATCACTGTGGGTGACATCATAGCTGAGCCCATTTCTGTCTTCATTTTACACATAATATATGTAAATTCTAGTGCGAGTCAAGGGACTGTAACTGTGTTACTGTAACTGTGCCTGTTTTCTCATCCTCTGATCACAGAATTGTTGGCAACTGTAGCCTTGAAAATGGAGAAGGGATGGAATCTGAGTTTACAAAGTGCTGGCGTAACTCAGTGGGTCAGGCAGCATCTCTGGTGAACACGGAGAGGTTATGTTTTGAGTCGGGATCCTTCATCAGATTCTGTGAACGTGTTGAACAATGCACAGGACCGTTTCTAAGCAATGGGGCAAACTCTGTGGTTCCTAATCCTGAAAAGTCTCTTCTTACACTCCAGTATTCTGTGTTTTACTCAAGATTCCAGCACCTGCAGTTCCTTGTGTCTCCATTCTGACTGTCAACCCTATCTATGCCTCTCATAATTTTATATACTTCGAGGAGGTCTCCCCTCAAACTCTGACGTTCCAGAGCAAACAGTCCACGTTTGTCCAACCTCTCCTTGCAGCTAAAACTCCCTGATCCAGACAGCAGTCTGGTCATCCTCTTCTGCACCATCTCCAAAGCCACCACATCCCTCCTGATAACATTATGGTGGGGTCTCCTACCAAGCATTGCTAAAAAGGCATTCCTAAAATAATGTAAGATTGATTCAATTAATCTTGTCCCTGAAGACGAACCATCCTTAACTACGGCACACACTCTGACCTCGTTCACGTGTATCTGCTATCATCGCCTGTTACAGCTGATCTAGATCACGTGCACAACCCTTGCCCAACCCGCCTCAGATCTCTTGCCTCAACCCAAACAACAAAGCCGACTTCCAGGGGGAATTTCCGAGTAATTAGTTTGGCAGAAAACACCGTCACTGACGAATAACTGATACTGACAACTCAGCAGAGGGAGGAGGCGGTAGAAATGCAACTGTGGCAAGGTTTCGTTTTCTTCGAAGCTTGAAGAGATGACAAATACCTGACCAGTTAAATAGTCTCAAGAGTGGGCAGGGATGAATGAGTTCATGTAAGCCTTAGTGGATGGGCGGCAACATAACGCATGATTAAATTTTTCTTTTAAGTGATTCAGCAGCTGAGATTTTTTTGTGACTGATTTTAGTTTGGAAAAAAAAATGTGATTCTTTGTTCACAGACCTTAGTGATCAAGTTTCCAATATATGGCAGCACGCCGCGGGCTGCCAGATATATCTTCCAATGAGCGGGTTTAATAAGCTTCTGATAGAGTGCGAGATACTCCGCAGCACATTCCCCGGCAATGCTCAGTTCATCCAAGTAACTGGTAAAACAAAAGCACAACTTGAAGTCTGCCGACAGCATTTTCATTAACATTGATTTCACCTGTAAACATTTTGAGTAGCAATCCATCTTCGATATCATCAAGGATTAAAACACAAAAAAAATCACAGAATTACAAAGGTAATAGGGTGGAAGGAGATGGTTTGATTCATTGAGTCCTTGCTGACTCTGCGGAAGAATAAACCTGTATGCCCAGCTTTCACCCCAAAGATTTATCCCGTTTCCTATGGAAAATTATTTTCCTCCACCTATCAAAATACATTGCAGATCTTAAGCATTTAATGCATCAGCTTCGACAAATGCTATGTCTTTTCTCCCTACACATATTTTAACTCTGTGGGTAAAATTGTATCTCGGACAATTTCCCATTGCTTGACCCATGGCATGACAGTCGTTACTCCAACTTCCACGAACATCTTTGTGGACAACGGGGAGCTTTGATGTCAAAAATCAAAGCAAACAAATACTGAAAAGGAAATAGCAATCTTACAGATAACAGCAGCACGATGGCACAGCGGTAGAGCTGCCAGAGATCCAGGTTCGATCCTGATCATGGGTGCTGTCTGTGCGGAGTTTATACGTTCTCCCCGTGACCTGCGTGGGTTCTCTCTGGGATCTCCAGTTTCCTCCCACATTCCAGAGACGTACAGGTCATGAGGTTAATTGGCTTGGTATAATTGCAAATTGTCTCTAGTTTGTGTAAGATAGTGTAAGTTTGCGGGGGCGCGGACTAGGTGGGCCGAAGGGCCAATCTCCACGCTGTATTTCTAAACTAACCTGAAATCAAAGATCAAAGCAACACAATTCTGAAGAGGAAATAGCACAATCTTACAGAAAACAAAAATAAGCTACCACCATCTATGTACCATGGTTGTATAAAGGACTTTTCAAACTGTTGCTTGGTTTCCTAATGATCAGAAAAGTACCTGGTGAGTAGATCAAGGACCTGCTGTTTGCGGCTTGGGATGGTGGTCAGTGCCTCCACGATTGTACACGCGGCCTGGCGTGCCGCCTGTGTTGCAGGAGTGAATAATACCTGAGAAACAAAATTAGTAGCTTTTATAAAATGGAGACACAAGGAACTGAGGTGCTGGAAGGTTGAGCAAAACACAAAGTGCTGGAGGAACTTAATGGGTCAGGCAGCATCTGTGGAGGAAATGGATAGATGACGTCTGGGGTCTTAACGTCACCTCTCCATTTTCTCCATGGATGCTGCATGACCCATTGAGTTACAGGTTTGGAGTCAGGTGGGTAATATTGTCACTCTACACCGCACAAATGATTCTTATGTAGACACAAAGTACACGCTGAGCAATGGGAACTGGAATTTAATTCTGAAAAATATGACTAAATATTAAATTCTCAAGTCAGAGATGTAATAATAGTCACGTTTTTTCAGAATTAAATTCCAGTTGCCATCGCTCTGCCCATCTTAACAACTCATCAATATAGTTGTATAAGCAAAGACCATGAAGACAACATGTTCTTTCTTTGTGTTAATATAAGAACCATTTATGCCTGCTATCTTTTCTTTCTCTCTCTGTACAGTCTGGAAAGCTGGGCATGTCCCAGCAAGCCTGAACCACATCAACAACAAATTAAACAGCCAGAGCAGTTTAACTGGATCCCACCTGCCACATTTTCACTCTATTAATGAAATCCCCTGATTTTTTAAAACATAAAATGATATCACCGGGAGGCACGGTGGCACAGTGGTAGAGTTGCTGCCTTACAGCGCCAGAGACCTGGGTTTGATCCTGACCACGGGTGCTTGTCTGTACGAAGTTTGGATGTTCTCCCTGTGACCACGTGGGTTTTATCCGAGATCTTCGGTTTCCTCCCACACTTCAAAGATGTATAGATTTGTAAGTTAATTGGCTTGGTATAAATATAAATTGTCCCCAGTGGGTGCAGAACAGTGTCAGTGTGCGGGGATCGCTGGTCGGTGCGGACTCGGTGGGCCAAAGGGCCTGTTTCCACACTGTATCTCTAAACTAAACTATTCAGCTAAAATGTTACAAACTGAGGAGTCTACGTCAACATCACTCACATTTCTACATTCACTTCTTCCCAGTACCTGTCTGAGCCAGTTATTATGTCCTAATTTGAGGTCGAGTGGAGAATTCCTCTTGCCACGTTTGCTCAGGAACTGTTTCCATTTCCAAACATACTTCTCCATGAGGTAAAGATGCCGCAAATCAGTTTTAGTCTGTGCCTTTCCTTCTGTGTCCAGACCTGACATGGGGGGAGGGGGGAGAGAATAAATGCCACATCTGTCATTGTCCATAGACGAAAACTTTCCACACATAAAACAATCATTCGTTGGAAATAATGAACTTCAAATCAATAAGATGGATTGAAAATAAACCCATTCATTCCCACGTTAATAATAACCATTAACACGTCAATTTAGCGTTTGCAACCATTTTACCATTGTAAAATCCATCATTTGTTTTGTGTTTCTTAAAAAAAAACATTGACAGGTTAAATGAATACTATAAGGTACCCATTAATGTGGGTTAGTGGCAAAATATCTGAAGATTCTGTGTGTGTGTGAGAAGGAATACACTGCAGAGATGCAAGGAAATAAGGAGACTAGGAATGGAAGCAATGGGATTGCTTCCGAGAAACTGGCACCGTCTTCTTCTGTTTCCTTATAAATATACGAAAAAATAGGAGCACGTTAAAGGTTGTTATTCGGCTTTGGCATTTGCTGGAAACCTCACAGAGCTGGTGCCGGCGGCAGACTCATTTCCAGTTAATTGCGAGTTCCAACATGTGATCAGGAACATCACACGCAGTTCACTGGGAAGGAACAATGGAGCCCTGTAGCGTTAGTGGTGCGGTGTGAGATAATCCAACATATTATGCCATGCTAGAACGTAGTTCCTAACTAATGATTTCCCTCCTGGGGGCACTATCAGAGACACCATCAGAAGGCGATGTCAAATGGGCGATTTATTGTCATGAGTTATTCTACACCTTTCTAACACATTTCTCATTAACTGACAGTGATTTGGCATTAATGGAGTGCTGGTGCATTCAGTGGGATTAATGAAACAAGAGGTGGATTAAAATAACAAAAACTCTGCAGACAGCTTCAATCATCAGAGATTGTTTAAATAAATAAACCTGCCAGGTGGTGTTGTAGAAATGAAGCAATTAGGGTTGTTTCAGCAATATACAACAGTTTTTCAAAGCCATTCAGAAATCTGGCACCAGAATATGATATTAACAAGATAACTTCACTCTTTATTTTCGATAAGCAAATGTTTAGAAATAATTTAAGCACCTATTCTGAAATGGCTCTTAAAATCTAACACAATAGAAGCATAAGACACAAATAAAACTTCCTCTACCTCTGGCAGGTAGACACTTCTTCCAAGCTTCGTACGATGCCTTGGGATCTTTCTTGAGCCATGCTTGAGCCTGTGCATGTATCTCATTGCTATAAGGTTTGACTGTTGTAAGTGTGTCAACAGAAATATCCTGTCAAAGAGATGAGAATCATGAAGATAAACCCGACAAAACAGACAGAAATCAATTGGCTTGATGCTTTCAATCAAAGATCAGACAGATTGACTTAGATCACCAGTTCGCCGGCACACCTTGTTTTTCTTGCTAGTTGGGGCAGGTGGTTTAATCAGTCGCTGCAGAATACGAAGACACATCAGAGTGATGTTCTCAACAACCACAGGAGTCTTTATGTTCACAGCCATTAGATACAGACTTAGTGCTACAGAAGGGAGAAAAGGCACAAAAAAGAACATTGAAGTTCTCCATGATGTTGTTCAGAAAGCTCGTGGGTCATCATGTAATGATGCATAAAATCTCTTTTGAGTTGACAGTTAATGGCAATGCTTCATTAGGACAGAAAAGGGTAAGGATTGGCACTGCTGTGCGATCGATCACACACTTGAGTTACTTACCACATCGGAGTCGCAGTTCCCAACATGCATCCTCCTTTGAAATGGAATCAGTCAGTAGGAGCATCTCATACTGCAGACTGCTTGCCTGCAAGTGGGATCAAACACGTCAGCTCAAACAGGGGGAAATATTTACGATTTAAGACTGTGCAAACAAACACGTGTGCAAGTCAGTGACCGTGTTAATAATTATGCTAGTTCTGGCAGACTTCATTAGATCTCAGCAGCCTCACTTCCTCCAGCATCATTATTAATGTTCTCAAAGAGCATGTTCTGAACTGGTACATCAATAGGTTGTGTTTTGAAGGCAAACCTAACTCCATTCCATGGTTGCAAAATGCAAAGTCCCGTTCAAATGAAAGAGCCTACACAACACAATTTTGTTTTGAAAATATACAATGTTAAAAAAAAAGATATTTTATTAAAATATTCACATGTGGACTGTGCCAGCTTTTAATGCCCACGTTTATCTACCTCTAATTGCTGCTGAACATGTCAACCATGTTTCGGGGAAGATTGGGTAAAGACGGGTTTCTATCGCTACCAGTGAAACAGATGGGTTTATTTAATAATCCTCTAGTTTTGTGGTTATTGTTACTGAGGACAGTTTTTAATTCCAGATTTATTTAGATGTTTAATTTCAGTTCCCCAGCTCCATGGCAGGAATCGGACTCTCATTTCAGGATCAATGGTCCACAAATATCGCTGCCAGCCTGGTAACTAAAGCCCACGCTACCATGCCATGCTAATTTCTTGGTGAGTCAGCAGCAAAAAAAAATTCGCTGTTGCTATTGGGGAAAATTACTTGAGGAAAGAATGTTTTATAAGAGAATGGGTTAATTAGAAACCTTCAGCATAGTTTTGTCCGGGGAAGGTTATGTCTTACAAACTTGATTTGAGTTTTTTGAAGAGGTGATGAAGGTGAGTGATGAACATAGGGCAGTGGATGTTGTCTGCATGAATGGATGTTGCCATTTGATGTTTCACAATGTTTAAGTTGCATTATTATTGTAGGCAGATACGGTACTGGTGTTTAAGAGGCTTTTCAATAGACACATGGATATGCAGGAATGGAGGGATACGGAGCATGTGGTGGTCCTAGAGATTAGGTTAAGTTGGCATCATGTTCGTGAGCCTCATGGCCTGTTCCTGTGTGTCCTGTTGCATGCTTTTAATTAAGCAAATATTATCATAGACTGCCCAGATTGCAGTATTTATAAATTGCAGTATTTATGTCAAACGCACAGCCCACAAAACTGATCATACAACAGATCAAATTAATTATCATTGAAATTTTACTTGCACGTGTTTATACATCTTTGAGGAGGATCTGAAAATCTGAGGCCGATCACATGGGCACAATAAACTCACTGTAAAATCTCTCAATGCCATTTTTGTTTAAAACAAAACTTCACTAATATAATTGGAGTATGATTCAAAATATAATATTCAATCATTGGGTTATCGACAAGCGGTGCACAGCCACTTGAAATAGATTGCATCTTTTATCATAAAGCCTAAACTAAGTTACTGCTCAAATAGATCAGAAAATATTTTTAAAGCAAAATGATGCTCATTTATGCTGTAAGATTTTGCATTTGGGAATATGTTAGTGAGATTGAGCCAAAACGTTCACATAAATTGCATTTGGATTATCAACTTCACTCACCAAATCAGGATTGGCCCAGTGCCCCTTCAGCGCAGTCGAAACCTTCGCAATAATCAGGTCATTCATTTGTTGTGTTGCCTCAGGGTTGTCTCTGCAAATACGGAGAAAAATGTTGTAGTCGTAGGAATGCTACCCTTAACAAAGCAAGTAAACACATTCAACTAATGCACAAAATGGCAGCTCGGCTCAGTTGTCAGACCTCTGGCTGCAGAGTCGATAAGTGTTATATTTCACATTACAACAAAAAAGGCTGACATTAGGGCCACTCGGTCAATATCAGCTCTCAGAGCAATCCCAAGGGTCCTATTCCACAACGTATTTCCCTGTAACCTATTGTCTTTGACACGTCCACCAACCCCTTTCAATTCTCGAGCCAACCTGCGACATTAAGCTTAATTTATAGGGACACAGTCCTAGTGTGTCAACAGGCATGTCTTTGGGATGTGGAAATCTATGCAGTCATAGAGAGAACATGCAAACTCCACACAGTCAGAACCAGAGATCAGGATTGAACTTGGTTGCTGGAGGCAGCAACACTACCTGGGTTCAAGCCCCACACTAGGACTTGAGCACACAATCTCGAATGACAGGACCTTAGGAATGTTGCATTGTCAAATGGTCTTTCAAATAAGATGACAAATCAAGGCTCTGTTACCATGATCCACAAACGCTACAGACTCGTTGACTAACACAATCTCAAAAACAGGTCATTTGTTAGACCTTACAGTAATCAATTCAGCTGTAGTATTTAGCAACTAATCTTCCAGCGTATTTCCTTTGAAGGTATGTCTGTAGGCATACAGGGTAATACAACCACTTCCTGGACATTGCCCCAAGCTGAACAAGGTTCATATTTCCCATCTCTTTAAGCCAAGTTTTAATACTGACCTCACATCCTCCCAGGAATAGTTACTCTCACCTTTGTTACATTATATATCTCAGTCCCACCTCAGAATATTTTCTGCTGAAGCACTCATTAATGAAGTTGTTACCTCAAGACCTGATCATTCCAATGGTCGGCTGCCCAAATTCCCACCTTTTCCATTATAAACTTGTTCATTCAAAATTCTCCTGTCTATAATTAAGGCCAAGCCTCATTTGCCCATCACCGTGAAATGAAAACAATAACCTGAATTTAAAATTATTATCACAAACAGGTGCAGCAACCGCCCATTTGGTATCTGATTGTCTGTGATGTAAGCTAGTCTTGTCCATTATACTCAGAACACAGTAAGTACTTGGTATGTGAGGCACAGTCTGTTTTCTGAGGTCACTGGGCGGTGTCTGCATTCTCTGCAACTATAATAAACGCAGGCATCCTAATATTGCCGGTGCAAAATCTCAAGACTCTTGTCGGGAAGAATGTCTCTTCTATTCTTGACCTGATACCAAACTGTGCTGTGGCTGCCAACAATTGGGTTCAAATTACTGCACACCTGAAGCAGTTGAGGTAGAGAAAGAGTCGAGAGTGGGTGAATCACCGTCTTCCGTTACATTTTGGCCCAAAGGTCTCCAGAAGTCAATTTTAAATAGTTTAATCAGCACTACCCAGGCTTTCCGAAACTCTCATACTATTGATCTCATGTTTAGGATTAGGAAAAAGGGAAGTGCAACGAGACCTGGGTGTCCTTGTACACCAGCCAGTCACTGAAAGTAAACATGCAGGTACAGCAGGCAGTGAAGAAAGCTAATGGCATGTTGGTCTTCATAACGAGAGGATTTGAGTACAAGAGCAAAGAGGTCCTTCTGCAGTTGTACAGTACCCTGGTGAGACCACATCTGGAGTATTGTGTGCAGTTTTGGTCTCCTAATTTGAGGAAGGACATCCTTGCTATTGAGGCAGTGCAGCGTAGGTTCACAAGGTTAATCCCCAGGATGGCGGGACTGTCATATGAGGAAAGATTGGAAAGACTGGGCTTGTATTCACTGGAATTTAGAAGGATGAGAGAGGATCTTAGAGAAATGTATAAAATTGTAAAAGGACTGGACAAGCTAGATGCAGGAAAAATTTCCCCAATGCTGGGGGAGTCCAGAACCATGGGCCACAGTCTAAGAATAAAGGTGGGGGGGGGGGGGGCATTTAAAACTGAGAGGAGAAAAAACTTTTTCACCCAGAGAGTTGTGAATTTGTGGAATTCTCTGCTGCAGAAGGCAGTGGAGGCCAATTCACTGGATGAATTTAAAAGAGAGTTAAATAGAGCTTTAGGGGCTAGCGGAATCAGGGGATATGGGGAGAAGGCAGACACGGGTTACTGATTGTGGATGATCAGCCATGATCACAATGAATGGCGATGCTGGCTCGAAGGGCCAAATGGCCTCCTCCAGCAACTATTTTCAATGTTTCTATTTATTGATTGCAGATAATCTGCTCTCTCATATAACACAGTTTGCTTAGGCTACATACCTTGTTAGCAAGCACATCAGTTGTCGGACTTCTTCTCTCATTGAGGCAGTGCCTCTCCGCAGATTGTAATCAAATAGCTCACGGATAAGGCCCTGGGAAACTAAGATCTGTCTGATGGTGCTATTTGTAGCGAGGGCACGAAGTAGTGTTATACAATGCTCGGTAACAGCTGAGGCACAGCCATAACACTTTGTTGAAGAGGTGTGCCCACAGCCGAGGACAGACAGTGCTCGATACTGACTCGCGGTGAATGTGGGCTGAGCTGTTGATCGGGAAGACTTGGTAGCGGCCTCTCGCTGCTGAAGATCATATTCCAACAGTTCCTTCCGTGAAGCCAGAACTTTCTGCCAAACAAGTAAAACATTGAAGAGTTAGTCTTTTAAATTGTTAGATTAGATGTCCAAATATGGCTGATACCTGTGCAAATGAAAATGTTGAAAAAAAGTACACATTTTTAAACTCACATCTCTCGTCAAACTATCATCAAGGTTTCAAGGTCAGTTTATTGTCACATGTACCAATTAAAGTACAGTGAAATTTGAGTTGCCATACAGCCATACTAAGTGAAAAGCAACAAGACACACAACCACTTAAAAGTTAACATAAAGATCCACCACAGTGGATTCCACATTCCTCACTGTGATGGAAGGCAATAAAGTTCAATCTTCATTCCTCTTTGTTTTTTGTGATTCTTTGTTCTCCCGCGGTCGGGGCAATCAAACCATCTGCAGTCGGGGCGATCAAAGCCCCCGCAGCCAACGATCGAAGCCCCCGGTCGGAGTGATCGAAACTCCCGCGTCGGAGTGGTTGAAACTCTCTCCGCGGCATGGAGCTCCCGAGTCGGCCTCTTCTTACCAGAGACCGCGGGCTTCATGATATTAAAGTCCACAGGCCCCGTGGTTGAAGCTTCGATCCCCGGCAAAGGGATCACAAGCTCTGCGGTGTTAAAGTCCCACAGACTCCCGGGTCAGTCTCCAGGAATGGCCGCCAACTCCACGATACAGAAAAAAAAAAAATCACATCTCCGTCGAGGTAAGAGATTGAAAAAAAGGTTTCCCCCAACCCGCACATAAACAAACCAAGGAACACTAAAACATACTTTTAAACACATACTAAAAATAACAAAAAAGGACAGACAGACTGTTGGCGAGGCAGCCATTGCTGGTGGCTTATATTTATTTCATAATAAAATTCTCAATTTTATCACTTCCTTATTACTCATTGTTGGTTTAACCGTATATGCACTGCCCAAACCTTCTATAGTTTTTGTTACCTGTATGATTTTGGACAGCTCGTCGAAGGATGTCTTGCAGTCTCCACAATACTCTTGGGCCAGTTGCTGAATGTAGCGATTTACACTCGCTGCTGTTGAGGTGATTCCAGTGACCGCACTGGAATCATCCTGGAAAACAAGCATGGTCTTACCAGCAAGTCCAAGTACTTCTTCAAAATTGAGCTTGATCCCTCAGTTGATGCGAAACAAACAGAATCATTGGCATTAAAATAGAGTGTAAAGTATAAACCTAAACTATGCTAAATCTTTCTTATTCTTCGGGCTTTGGCTAGAGTCCAGTCCAATGTACAATTCAGGGTATCGAAGGAAGGACGTTAAGGTTTTGTACTTCCTCAGATGGTGCAAGATATGGAAGACTTTAGTTTAGTTTAGTTTAGATATAGCGCGGAAACAGGCCCTTTGGCCTACCGAGCCTGCGCTGAGCAGTGGTTCCCGCACACTAACACTATCCTACACACACTAGGGACAACTTACAATTTTACCATGTCAATTAGCCTACAAACGTACATGTTTGGAGAGCTGGAGGAACCCGGACCTCCCCAAGAAAACCCACTTATGTGGAGAAAATAGCAAAAACTGGAACTGTTCTCCTTGGACAAAGGAAATTAAATGTTAAAAATCATGTAAGCTATTGATAGTGCGGAGAGGGAGAAGCCATTTCCAGCTACAATAAATGGACACTGACTACAAAGCCAGGGGGTTGCAAGAAGATTTTTCATGCAGTGAATGTGATGTGAAGGCTCTGCTAAAAATGATGATGGAAGCTGATTCATATGGTCTAAAAAGAAAATTATATAAATCCTTAAAAAAGGAAACAAAATGGCTGTTGTTACAAAACTGCTAGGATAAATTAGATAGATCTATCAAAGTAGAAATAAGCATAATATTCCAAGTGGCTTCCTCCTGCACCGAACGATTCCATCAAATGCAGATTGGATGCAATGATTGGATGTACAGTGACAACAGTCCGACAAATACAATTCTTTAGTATCTGAATTAGGTGTCAATTAGCAAATGCTAAAATGGGAACTGAATGTAGCAGAGCTATCTTCACTACTTCACCGCAGAAGGGAGATAGCACACATTTCAAGGATATCTTGGGTAGGAAGAGACTGCAGATGCTGGTTTACACCGAAGATAGACACAAAATGCTGGAGTTGAGAGAAGGGTCTCGGCCCGAAACATCCCCATTCTTTGTCTCCAGAGATGCTGCCTATCCCCCTATTCAGCATTTTGTGTCTCCCAAAGATATCTTGCTTCACTTTCTAATATTTGCTGATTATTTTTTAACTTAGCATTCCCTCTTTCAAAGACAATTCCAGACCATTACTTTCCACCTTTAAACATCTCCACAAATCCCAGCTTTTCAACCCGGATCTCAAATAATCTTTTTCAACAATACTCCTCCATCTACTAAGATCTTCAGTCTGAAGAAGGGTCTCGACCCGAAACGTCACCCATTCCTTCTCCCCTGAGAGTTCAGTCTGAAGAAGGGTCTCGACCCAAAACATCACCCATTCTTTCTCTCCTGAGATGCTGCCTGACCCGCTGAATTACTCCAGCATTTTGTAACACCTTCGATTTGTACCAGTATCTGCAGTTATTTTCCTACACCTCCATCTACTATGTTCAGTAAGGTGCCAGGCAACACTGATTGATGTTCATCATATCAATGGATAGGCCATTGTTTTAAGGCCTCAGTGCACACAACCACATCCCTTCTTTACCTGTGGTTTCTCAGGAGCAGCCTCACTGACTTTCACCAACAAAGTTTCAAGCTGTGGCCTGTGTCCCATCAGCTGATGATAGACCCGGTCAGCTTTATCCAACAAAGTATTTATGTTTGTCACTGCCTGCAAAATAAAACAAGATTAAATTCGTGCAAAAATGAAAAAAGTTATGTTAAAAAAGCTGGTAACACAAGAAACTGTAGATGCTGGAATCTTGAGAACCACACAAAGTGCTGGAGGTACTCAGCAGATCAGGCAGCACCTGTGGAGGGAATGGACAGGCATTGTTTTGGGTCAGGACTCTTCTTTGCAAGGAAGATCCTCACCCAAAATGTCTGTCCATTCCCTCTGCCAATGTTGCCTGACCCGCTGAGTTCTGCCAGAACGTTGTCTTTTCCTTATGTTTAAAAGGTTGTGGTCAAAGAAGCTCCCCAGCAATAAACTCATAGAATTTAGTGCAGAAAAAAGGGCACAGGTCATAGAGATTGAAATCCATGAAAACATTTATTTCATTTAGTTCACCTTTTTTCTGTCCTCTTCATTTTCAATTGGATCCACTGCACAACATGGTTTGGCATACAGCATGAAATCAAACCGCGCATACTTGCAGAATCCACACGCATTGCACAGAAATGGATCTTTCTCGTCATAGTTAATCGACCTGAAAAAATACCAGATCGATTACTTACAATGATCATAATTTAATCCAGGTATTAGTCCAAGAAGTTGCTATCTCAAATGCAGCTGAAAGGGAGATCACTCTGCCTGACATCCATATTTAGTTTATGTTCTCATGACTTGACCTTCCCTCCCCTCCCAACCACCCTCACTGCCTCTGTATCTCAATAACCCCCTCCAGCCCGACAAGCCTTTGCAATCTCTATTAAACCAATTCTGGCTTCCTTCACGTTCCACTTTTAATCAATTCACCAGTGGCAGCTATGATCTCAACTGCCTTAGCTCTAAATTCTGGAATTCCCTTCATGAATCTAAATATCTCGCTCTCCTCCTTTAAACCTACTTAGTTGACTAAGTACCTCTCTGTAATGATATATCCGAATGCCATTGAACAATAGTTTTAAAAAAAAATAGGGACATGGGTGAGTGGAAGGCAGAGATCTGTGTCGGTATTACAGTATAGCAAAGGGGATTACAGAGGCATGAGGCGGGAGCTGGCCAAAATTGACTGGAAGGAGGCCCTAGCAGGGAAGACGATAGAACAGCAATGGCAGGTATTCCTGGGAATAATGCAGAGGTTGCAGGATCAATTTATTCCAAAGAGGTGGAAAGACTCTAAGGGGAGTAAGAGACACCTGTGGCTGACAAGGGAAGTCAGGGACAGCATAAAAATTAAGGAGAGGAAGTATAACATAGCAAAGAAGAGTGGGAAGACAGAGGATTGGGACTCTTTTAAAGAGCAACAAAAGTTAACTAAAAAGGCAATACGGGGAGAAAAGATGAGGTACGAGGGTAAACTAGCCAATAATATAAAGGAGGATAGCAAAAGTTTTTTTAGGTACGTGAAGAGGAAAAAAACAGTCAAGGCAAATGTGGGTCCCTTGAAGACAGAAGCAGGGGAATTTATTATGGGGAACAAAGAAATGGCAGACGAGTTAAACCGTTACTTTGGATCTGTATTCACTGAGGAAGATACACACAATCTCCCAAATGTTCTAGGGGCCGGAGAACCTAGGGTGATGGAGGAACTGAAGGAAATCCACATTAGGCAGGAAATGGTTTTGGGTAGACTGATGGGACTGAAGGCTGATAAATCCCCAGGGCCTGATGGTCTGCATCCCAGAGTACTTAAGGAGGTGGCTCTAGAAATAGTGGAAGCATTGGAGATCATTTTTCAATGTTCTACAGATTCAGGATCAGTTCCTGTGGATTGGAGGATAGCAAATGTTATCCCACTTTTTAAGAAAGGAGGGAGAGAGAAAACGGGTAATTATAGACCAGTTAGTCTGACATCAGTGGTGGGGAAGATGCTGGAGTCAATTATAAAAGACGAAATTGCTGAGCATTTGGATAGCAGTAACGGGATCATTCCGAGTCAGCATGGATTTACGAAGGGGAAATCATGCTTGACAAATCTACTGGAATTTTTTGAGGATGTAACTAGGAAAATTGACAAGGGAGAGTCAGTGGATGTGGTGTACCTCGACTTTCAGAAAGCCTTCGACAAGGTCCCACATAGGAGATTAGTGGGCAAAATTAGGGCACATGGTATTGGGGGTAGGGTACTGACATGGATAGAAAATTGGTTGACAGACAGAAAGCAAAGAGTGGGGATAAATGGGTCCCTTTCGGAATGGCAGGCAGTGACCAGTGGGGTACCGCAAGGTTCGGTGCTGGGACCCCAGCTATTTACGATATACATTAATGACTTAGACGAAGGGATTAAAAGTACCATTAGCAAATTTGCAGATGATACTAAGTTGGGGGGTAGTGTGAATTGTGAGGAAGATGCAATAAGGCTGCAGGGTGACTTGGACAGGTTGTGTGAGTGGGCGGATACATGGCAGATGCAGTTTAATGTAGATAAGTGTGAGGTTATTCACTTTGGAAGTAAGAATAGAAAGGCAGATTATTATCTGAATGGTGTCAAGTTAGGAGGAGGGGGAGTTCAACGAGATCTGGGTGTCCTAGTGCATCAGTCAATGAAAGGAAGCATGCAGGTACAGCAGGCAGTGAAGAAAGCCAATGGAATGTTGGCCTTCGTAACAAGAGGAGTTGAGTATAGGAGCAAAGAGGTCCTTCTACAGTTGTACCGGGCCCTGGTGAGACCGCACCTGGAGTACTGTGTGCAGCTTTGGTCTCCAAATTTGAGGAAGGATATTCTTGCTATGGAGGGCGTGCAGCGTAGGTTCACTAGGTTAATTCCCGGAATGGCGGGACTGTCGTATGTTGAAAGGCTGGAGCGATTGGGCTTGTATACACTGGAATTTAGAAGGATGAGGGGGGATCTTATTGAAACATATAAGATAATTAGGGGATTGGACACATTAGAGGCAGATAACATGTTCCCAATGTTGGGGGAGTCCAGAACAAGGGGCCACAGTTTAAGAATAAGGGGTAGGCCATTTAGAACGGAGATGAGGAAGAACTTTTTCAGTCAGAGGGTGGTGAAGGTGTGGAATTCTCTGCCTCAGAAGGCAGTGGAGGCCAGTTCGTTGGATGCTTTCAAGAGAGAGCTGGATAGAGCTCTTAAGGATAGCGGAGTGAGGGGGTATGGGGAGAAGGCAGGAACGGGGTACTGATTGAGAGTGATCAGCCATGATCGCATTGAATGGCGGTGCTGGCTCGAAGGGCTGAATGGCCTACTCCTGCACCTATTGTCTATTGTCTATTGTGTTTATGCAGACACAAGAAACTGGTGCGGCTGGAATCTTGAGCAAAACACACAAAGTGCTTGAGAACTTGTCAGACGGGTGGAGTAGGTGACAAATGCTTGGAGACGAACATGAGACAAAAGGATGACAGATAGAGACAAAGAGGAGTGAAAGGTAAAGCAGGAGGGAGAATACAGGAGGAAAATGAGGGGGAAGGGAAAAAGGGGGTGAAAGAAAATGTGGGATTGAGCGATGGGATGAGGTGCATGCGAGATTGGGGGGGGGGGGGGGGGTGGGGGGGAGAGGTGTGAGAGCAACCCTACGTTAATCTAACCTTCACAATCCAGGATGTTCAAAGAACCATTAGCCAACGAATTATTTGTACAGGAAATAGAAAATGCCAGAAACCAGATTCACCAAACTGCCATGCCAATCCAAATGAATGCATCATTATCAAAACCTATGATCTGCAAAGTCAGCATCCAAAAATAAACCATAGCCTTTCAATTAAACTGATGTAAAATTAATTTAAACTGAAATGGACTGCATTATCATAATTAAGTAGATTCTTTTGTACTGCATTGTATTCCAAAACTGAAAGTACATGCTGGAGATTAATTAAAAGCGCATTGAATGCACAAACTGCAGACGGATTAAAGGTCATGATACACTTGAATGTATACAAATCAATAGAAAGGTTTTATTTTATTGCAGCCACAAAGGTCCAGGATTGCATGGAGAATCAGAGTCATACTGCACAGAGATAGGCCCTTTTGCCCAACTTGCCCATGACGACCAAGATGATCCATCACACAAGCCAACCTCCCTTCTATTGACTCCATCTACACTTCACGCTGTCTCGGCAAGGCTGCCAGCATAATCAATGACCAGTCTCACCCCAGTCACTCCCTCTTATCCTCTCAAGAGGTGCAGAAGTTTGAAAATGCCTGCTTCCAGATTATATTAACAACTTCCAAAGTTTGCACCTAAGCAGAATACTTGACAGTTTTCTCTAAACTCGACAATGTTGACAAAGTTAAACGTCACTATTTATGTCCATCAAATCACATGAAATGGTGTCTAAAAACCCACTTACCTGCACTTGTGACACTGGTAAACATTCTCACCACAGTTCCCACAGACGCCTGGATTAGCTGGGACTGATGCACTGCAGCGTGGGCACTGCAGGGTCTCGGTTGATGCCTGGTAATTCTCATAGAAGTCTGCAAACTCAATCATGAGGTTGGATGCCACAATGGGAAGTGGCAGATCGATCTTTACCTCAGTCTGTCCTGGTGTTAGTTGGACTTTTTTTGCTTTGTGCCATCGAGCAGGCCTAGGGAGAAAAGCCAATGAGGTTGGTGAGACGCACGACAGGCCGAACGATGTCATTCAATCAGGTTATCAAAAATAACATTGCCACAATAACTTATCCAAATTATATTGTAAAAACAAAAACAGCAAAAATTATGAGTGGTGAGGTCAGGCAATGACTTTCATCTGTGACTTCCATTCACGAAGGAATTTTCATGAAAATAGCACCTCTCCTACCTCACGAGGCCACAAAATGTTTCGCAGCCAAGTGAGTACTTTTGAAGTGGAGACATGTTAGGGACCAACTTCAGGAGCTCCAGGCTGCAGGAGCTTTGACCACCCCGATCGCAGGAGCTTTGATCGTCCCGACGCTGGGGCTTCGATCGCCGGCTGCGGGAGCTTCGATCACCACGACTGCGGATGGTTCGACTGCCCCGACCGCGGGAGAATAAGGAGTGAAGATTAGGCTTTATTGCCTTCCATCATAGTGAGGAATGCTGGGAATCCGCTGTGGTGGGTGTTTATGTTAACTGTTATGTAGTTGTGTGTCTTGTTGCTTTTTTTTTAGTATGACTGTATGGTAAATCGAGTATCACTGTACTTTAATTGACAATACCCTTTGAATCCCTCGTTAATTTATCATCCACATTGCCACCTCTTTCAAAACAGAAGCTGGTGTTCATTATCTATTTTGCAACACTGCATAATTGAAAGGTTTCAAGGTGGTAGCTCATTACGACAGCCTTGTGAGCAAAGAGAGACTGTCAGTAATTTGCTGACAATGCCCAGATAGTGAAAATGAAAAATAAAAATTCAAGTTTAGCATAGCACTTACAAATGATAGACCACTCCAAGGTCTAAAGGTGATCAGGTGTAAAATGACCAATTTCATTGGGATAAGAGATCGGATAAACTAGAATCGGAGACTGGAGGGATAAGTTGTAATTAAACAGTGGGAGGCCTTTAAGGCAGAGATGCCTTGACTACAGTTTGACTACATCCCCTTTGGAGAAAAGTTTGGGAAATTGAAACCGTATCTCCCTGAATGACCAAACTGTTGATGAAATAGAACAGAAAAAAATTATTATTACTAGTGGGAGCTAGAGATAATGCAGGAAAATCAGAGAGGAGTTACAGAAAGAGCATGAGGAATGACTTCAAGGGATCAAATAAAAAGATTGGAAAATTACATTTGCACAGCATCTTCCACACGCATCCACTCAGAATCTCGATATGAAATCTGCACACTGCTCAAGTTACTTGGAATTTGCATCAACCATGTTACCGTTATTCAGGAAATGCTAAAACCAAAGAACATTTTCACCACCAACATGGACATAAATGTCACAATACACTTACTTGTTTTTTAGTTCTACTATGGCCTGAACAGTCCTGTTGTTGTAATACAAGTTGATGGTACGAACCATCTTAGTACGTTTTAGATCCCCAATCTTTACGGTTACTTTACTGATTGTGTGGCTGCCAATCAGTTTTACGACTTGCTGCGTTGTTGTGTAACGAGTATCCACCTTGATCGATGAAAGTTTAATATTCTGAAAGAAAGTTTTGGTAAGTTAAATTCATGAGGACAAAATACGAGACAATATCTATGTAATGAAACGATTTAGGCAGCATAGTTTTGCACAAGTTGTTATCATTGAGTCAAAGTTGTACAGCCTAGAAACAGGCCATTTGATCCATTTGCATCCATGCTGGCCCACCTGCACTAATCCCATTTGCCTGCATTAGATCCGTATACTCTATGCTATGCTTATTCAAATGCCGGTCCAAATATCTCTTAAACATAGCGATTGTACCCGATCCAACCATCTCCTTTGGCAGTGAGTTTCAGATTCCAACCACTTTTTGTAAAAATAATTCTTCCCTCCCTGCAAATGTCCTTTAAACCTCCTCCCTCTAACCGTAAACCTGTGCCCTCTTGTTTTTAATACCACTATCACAGGAAAAGGATTTATGACCTACTATATCAATGCCCCTTATAATGTTATGTACCCCTGTCAGCTTATTCACGAGCTCTCTTTCATTCCATGGAAAACAAGCCCAGTCTATCCCATATCTCGCTATAAATCAAGTCCAGCAAACATGCTGGTCAATCTCCTCTGAACTATCTCTGTTACAACCACATCCTTCCCATACTGTGACAACTGGAACTGCACACATTGTTTCAAAACCAGCCGAGCCAGTGTTTTGTAAAGTTTCAAAATCATGTTCCAACTTTAATATTCTAAGTCCCAATCTTTGGGCAAATATACCATAGCCTTCATCACCACCCTATTTGCCCGTGTTTCCAGGAACTATGGTCTAAAACACCAAAGTCCTTCTGTTCATCAACATTAATTTACTGTACACATCCTTCCCCCTATTTAACTTGTCATGAAGCATCTCACACTTTAGTTTAGTTTAGTTTGGAGATACAGTGCAGAAACAGGCCTTTCAGTCTGAGTCTTTGGAGTGTGGGAGGAAACCAAAGATCTCGGAAAAATCCCATGTGGTCACGGGGAGAATGTACAAACTCCGTACAGACAGCACCCGTAGTCAGGATCGAACCCGGGTCTCTGGTGCTGAAAGCATTGTAAGGCGCCTGTCAGGATTAAATTCCGCCTGTCATTGCTTCACCCAACTTTCCATCCAATCTATATCCTGCTCAAACAACCTTCCTCCCTATCCACACCACCAATCTTCATGGCATTCACAAATTTACTAATCACTACTTATACATTCACATCCAAGTCTGATATATCTCATAAACAACATGGGTCCCAGCACTGATCCACTTATTAAGGATCACATAGGCAATGTCCACCCCCCTGCCTTCATCAATCTTTTTAGGTCTTGTAGCATATACTGGATCATTTCGCAACATAGGAAATGTTAGTGAGATTTTGTTATTTGCAATGTGGTCAGGTTGAGATAATCACAGTGTCAACATATCCAACTATCTCTCATTCAAATTGTCAGTGATTGCACTGAGGAGTTTGTTTAATGAGCTGTCAAGAGTGGTAAACTATTGACCCTGATTAAACATACACACATTGGAACAATGCACAACTGGCCAAGAGGAAGAGAAAACTTTATTGATGTCTGGCAATCCCATGCATGCACGAGAGCAAATATACATCTGGACTCACAGTGAGTGGCACCTCAGGGTTATTACACACTAGGCAGGGATCACTCTCCAGATAGTAGCCATCAAACTCGACCAGACCGGACAGCATACTGGGACAAAGCAAAATCAGATATATTTCATTAACAACTTGATAAGTGACATGAAACCATACTGCTGCTGTTTTTTTTCCTTATTAAATCCAATTCTACATAAATACTTTGCACTTGTTAGTAATAAAAGATGGATATTCAAACAAATAAATGACGCACTTGTAAATGTTCGAGTTGGGGTGGTTGGTGAGAATATGGTTTTGAGTGCGAAGGATCTCCACTGCTTTGTGTGAATATTCCTTCAACTAGGATAGAAACAAAGACTGCAGTTAGATTCCTCGATTCCTCAAACATATTGTGGGAACATGGAGAGCTGTCAATTCTCCAGAAAGGGGACCTGCTCTTTTCACAGATATTATGCACAGTCCATTGAGTTTCTTACTTTTTTCTCAGTCTGTGGAGTCTTGAGTGAAAAGTATCCCAGCAGATCCACAAACTGTGCGGCTTTGCGCCCGTAAGCTGGGAGCTCGGGCCAAATTGACCACAGCAGGTCCAGTAAAAGCTCCTGCTGTGACTTTCCTGAGCTCCTAATCGCACAAAAACAAAAACAAATAGATAAATGAATAGATACGGTAGTTTTCCACTCGAATGGGAAACAAAACAAAGACCAGTTCTCATAACATTCCTGTGTAGGACGGGACTGCAGATGCTAGTTTTCAAACCGAAGATAGGCTCAAAAAGGTTGGAGTAACTCAGCGGCTCAGACAGCATCTCTGGAGAAAAAGAATAGGTGATGTTTCGGGTTGAGACCCAAAACGTCACCTATTCCTTTTCTCCAGAGATGCTGTCTGACCCCCTGTTACTCCAGCTTTTTTTGCCCATTATGTTCCTGCATGCTATCACTCCAGCTCCTGAAAATCCTTACCTGTGTCATAACTCAGAGTGGCAATCTCTCTGTACACATGGGCAGTGAACCCCATCTCACTGCTCCTGAGATTAACTCAAGAGACTGTTTAGTCTGATAACTCCCAAGCAGAATTTACAATGCAACTTCAATTCTTTCACCTTACTTTACCCTTTTAATTCCACAAACGGGGGGGGGGGGGGGGGGGCATTCAGCTCAATGAATCCACACTGGGACTCCAGGATATGATAATATTAGCTCCATTTCTCTTTCCCTGCAAATTATTCCTCTCACACAAGCCTAATAACTCTGCTTTGAGTCTTTTGGCCATTAATCTACACTAAGAGGTAATCTACAGCAGGTGATTAACTATCAACATGTCTTTAGGATGAAACCAGAGATCCACATGGTCACAGAAGGTTGCAAAGAACCAGATGATAACCAGGTGCAAATTCAGCACAGACAGCACTTGGGGTCAGGATCTAACCTAGGTTTCTGGTGCTATGAGACAGCAGCAGTATCTGATGCATCACCTTGCCGCCCACACTCAGTTAAACATGCTTATAAACGGTAAAAATGTTAAATAAAGGCTAAAATTCATTATGTGCTTATTTTATATTATTTTGTGCTGTCCATTAGCTCCATGGATCCCCATACCTCCCCCACAGTTCATATTTGACAAATGCACAGTTTGTGCCACACACTCCCCACACCAAGTCTCGATATTTCTGGCCGGTTATAATCTGGTTCTTTGCAACTTTCTGCTCACAGGTACACTACATATTAACCTGGTATTTGCAACAAGCTTAGATAAGTGTTTGACTAATCTATCATTTAAGTCACTAGTAAGTGTACTGAAGCTCCAATACAGATCCTGTGGTTGGCGTCAATAGACCCTGTCTTTGTTCACATTTATCTTGTTAATAGAGGAAAGGATGGGACTTCTGGTGGGACAAGGGAAAGCGTCTATTACAGTTTTATTGGATTAATATTGAATTCAAAGTCTCTTGACTATAACTCCCTAAAACAACACCCAGACCTTCCTTCTCTGCAACTTTTTATATTTTCTGCCCAGCGACAGTAACTCAGTTATTCGTATTGCTTGAAACCTGAATCTGACCAGTATTTACCGATATATATGTAGAGTGAGACAGTGAGCCTGCCAACGCACAGACGACGAATTTGATTCCAACAGAAAGCAACGTAAAAATTGAATCAGTGTTTCTTTGTCAGCAAATTTATTGAGTTGGTTGACCAAAGCCGAGCAGAGTTGATCATCCTGACTGCTTGTGTTCTCTGGAAACAGGAAACAAAGAAAATGAATATTTATTAACTGGTGTAATAAAAGCATTGAACACTTTCATTCTAATACACATTAGTTGCAGTCTGGGAATCTGCAAAGCCAAATTAATTAGGCTTCCCGAGTTGTCTCCGGTTGGCGTGCCCACCTTTTGATGAGGTGAATTTCCACACAGTACAGGTCAAAATCCTGGAATTCCCTACTCAAGGGTAGATAGTCAGAGCCTTTCTCCCTGGATGGAAATGCCAAAGCATAGGGCGCAGTGATTCAGTAAGAGGGACACAGTTTAAAGGAGGTGTGCGGGGCAGGTTTTTTTTGAAGCACAGAGAGTGGTGGACATGTGGAACCTGCTGCCAAGGGTGGTGGTGGAGGAGGAGGCAGATACGATAGCATTTAAGAGGCTTTTGGATAGGCACGTAGATATGCAGGGAATGGAGGGGTATTATTCACATGTGGGCAGATAACTAGTTTTGGAGATTATACTCTATGTAAGAATAACTAAACTTGGCAAAAACAAAGTGCTGGAGCAGATGAGGCAGATTTGCTAGTGGCGAATGGAGAGAATATGGATCATGCGCAGGCAGATGAAATGAGTCAATCTTGGTATCACGTTCAGCACAAACATTGTGGGCCAAAGGGCCTGCCCCTCTGCTGTACATTTATTTCCATGTTCTATGTGAATGAAGGAGTGGCAAGTATCCCAGTAACGACATGAGACAATGTCCAGACTATCGCTGATGCTAGAAATGTCTTGCCGACGTATTGTATAAACATCAAAAAAATTGTTTGGAAGTTGAAATATTACCATGGTGGGCTAAGCAGCAGTTGTACGCAGAGTCAAGCTCTCTAAACAATGTCCATTAAAGGACTTGCAGGGCAGATATGCTTGGTTTCATTGTTAAGCGATAATCCATTAACCGCTTCTTTGCATTGCTATAGTTACGTGTGTATTTCAACAAAATGTCTGAGTCAAAATTATGAAATAATCCTCGCTGTTGAAGTACAAGTACAGGTGCTGGCTCGAAGGGCCGAATGGCCTATTCCTGCACATATTGTCCATTGTCTAAATGCCATTATGTCCACACTAGTCATCTTAATCGTCCATAACAAGGTTGCTAATTTTGCCAAAATGTAGCTCCCATTCTTTAGTGCAATGTTCTTACTACAAAGCAGAACAGGCGCACAGCCGGATTTACACGTAGAGCAGTCAGACCAGCCTCCCTTAGTTTAGGCTTGACTCTGACCCCAGCCTCAAAAACACCACTGCAGAAGCACGTTTTTATTTGCAAAAAGAGAGATGTTAAATTTTAAGTGTCTAATCTAAAACAAATTAAATCTTTAAAAGAACATGTGATAACATCAACTCCAAGGAAGACTGGAGTTCATATTACAGCAGTTGTTCTGATATATATGATTTGCAGGCACATCGAATTATAAGAAATCTTGTTCTGGAATTTACTTTTTCATTTGGCTGGCTTTTTTTGATGGGCAATCTATTTTTAGAGCATACATTATTAAAACGGTCTCGTTTAACATTTGTTATATTTTAAATATCGTGCAAAAATATTGTTTATGATATGCAGGCATTGCTGGCAAAGACAAACATTTATTGCCCATGCAAATTACACTTGAACTAAGTGGCTTTGCTGTCCAATTTGTCGAGCTGTTAAGCGTTAATCATATTGTGGGCCTGAAATCATACCTGGTAAAGACTTTTAGACAGATATATAAATAGGAAAGGTTTAAAGAGCTAAAGACCAAATGAAGGTGGATGGGATTAGCTCAGTATGGACATGGTGGGCTGAAGGGCCTGTTGCTGCCCTGTACAGCTCTATGACTTTTAGTGAACCTGGTGGTATTTAGCAAAAATCTCACAGCTTCATACACACTATCACTAATTTGTTTTTACTCCAGATTATTTAATTAAATAAGTTAAATTCCCCCGCTATCAAGGTGTTATTTGAATGTGTCTCCTAGTTATCAGTTCAGGCTTTTGAATTATTAACTCTGTAAAGAGTGTTACTGATATAAGGGCACAATTCTGTAGATAATGATACATCAGCATACCATCCTTCTCCTTCTCCCGCTCCTCTTTCCTGCTCTTTTTACTGGACGATTTGGACTGGGATCCAGACTGTCCTGAGCTGGAGGATGCTGCGGCCGTCCCAGAGCTCCCTGTGTTGCTGGATGTTGTTGTGGAGACCACTTTACTGCCACACAATGCGCAGGAGAGCAACTGGAGGAGAACCGGGGACACCCCTTCATCCACGAGGAAACTGACCTGCAGTAAGAAATACAGAATGGCTGGAGGGAAGGGGAGGAACAAAAGAGAGAAACACTTTTGAAAAACAATTTTATTTACTCGACTGACTTAAATTACAAACGAAAAAGAATAATACCAGCAAAACTCAATCGTGGTTCCGGATAATAAATGAACTCAATTCCAGGAATGTTGCACCATATCTAATATTTGCATTCGTATTTTAAATCCATTAAGTATGCGTATTCTGTGTTTATTTTTATTAAAGCAACTGATTATAAACTGTTAGAACATAAGAGATGCGTGTAGAAAATTGGAATATTAAAAACCATGAGGTGTGAGCACTGCACCTTGATTAAAAAATGTTTAATGTGTAAACTAGACGAGCTCAGGCCCCACACCCATTTATGTGCAGCTTCATTTTGTGTTAACTGTGATGCCGTGGACCAGAACACTTGATTCGGGAAGTCTGACAACTGGGAAACGTGGTCTTTCTCCAAACTAGACCTTCCTTCTCCTTCGTCCCTCAAGATCTCTGGTACTCTCTTACACTCTGGTATTGAGAGTTCTCGTGACTGATGAGATGAATCAGAGACCTTAGATTATTTTATCGCTCCTTCTGCCGCTTTTGCAAGGCAGTCGTGTGCATCTCAGTATCATCTTGAAGGCTCATTTCCACTGAGTGGCCGTGGACAAAGGATTCCCAGGAAAAAGCAGGGATGTTGCACTTCTTAAAGGAGGATTTTGAGCACAAAGTTGACCAGTTTCCATGAGTTCTGAAGGTTCAGTCCATCTTGTAGGAAGTTGATTGGATGCATGGCACAACATGAAAAACTGAGAAAGGTTTTGGAGCAATGTCAGAGCCTTGTTTGATACTGGTCTTCACTGAGATTAGCTTTGGTGTTGACTCGCTGGTTAATATCATGGCTTGTGGCCATCATAGAGCAAACGTAGATAGAGATGAATTTCTGTGGTCTGCCGAATTTGAGGATCCAGAAAGACGAAGGAGAAAGTTTAAGCAATGTTGATAAAAGCCAACAATAATCCCCGTGATGCTCCTTAAAAATTTCTTGAGAATCGTTATATCACATCCACTTTACCTCCAGATGGATGGGATAAACAATGTAATTCCGGAGCTCTTTGGCCAAAGGGAGGAGGTAGTTTAGAAGGACCTTGCTGACAGGCAGGAACAGCAGGGAGACCCCTCTGTAGTTACCCCAGTCAGACATACCTATTTTTCAAAGGTGGTCATGATCACATCATCCCTGTGATTCCCTGGTATATAATTTTCTTCTGAGATATGGACAAAGGGATTGTGGATTTGTAACTAAAGTTGATTAATTCTTATGTTTTAGTGGGAATAGTGTGCTTCCTCCCAAGGCCTTGTTATTTTTCAGCTGAGATATGATCTTTTTGAATCCTTGTCAGTCGGGAGTAGCAGCAAGCTTGGCCTGCAAATTGTCCCTAGTGTGTGTAGGCTTGTGTTAATGTGCGGGGATCGCTGGTCAGTGCGGACTCAGTGAGCCGAAGGGCCTATTTCCGCGCTGTATCTCTAAACTAAACTAAATAGTTTGCTGTGAGGCAGAGTCCTAGCTGAGGAGGTCTTTGAAGTGTTCCTTCTAGTGTGTGTTGACTGTCTCTCCCCTGGATGTTCACCTCCACACATGGCTTTTACAGCGCTGAAGTATCCGTACACATTATGGCTGTTTACAGGTTGCTGAGCCTCCAGGTTCACTCCATTTACCATCTGTTTTTTGGGACTTTGCAGGCCAAGTTTGCTGCTACTCCCGACTGACAAGGATTCAAAAAGATCATATCTCAGCTGAAAAATAACAAGGCCTTGGGAGGAAGCACACTATTCCCACTAAAACATAAGAATTAATCAACTTTAGTTACAAATCCACAATCCCTTTGTCCACATCTCAGAAGAAAATTATATACCAGGGAATCACAGGGATGATGTGATCATGACCACCTTTGAAAAATAGGTATGTCTGACTGGGGTAACTACAGAGGGGTCTCCCTGCTGTTCCTGCCTGTCAGCAAGGTCCTTCTAAACTACCTCCTCCCTTTGGCCAAAGAGCTCCGGAATTACATTGTTTATCCCATCCATCTGGAGGTAGAGTGGATGTGATGTAACGATTCTCAAGAAATTTTTAAGGAGCATCACGGGGATTATTGTTGGCTTTTATCAACATTGCTTAAACTTTCTCCTTCGTCTTTCTGGATCCTCAAATTCGGCAGACCACAGAAATTCATCTCTATCTACGTTTGCTCTATGATGGCCACAAGCCATGATATTAACCAGCGAGTCAACACCAAAGCTAATCTCAGTGAAGACCAGTATCAAACAAGGCCTCGCAAGCAAACAGCATTCCTGCCCGGACTGTAAAACTTGGCAGTGAATAGCTTCGGTCATAAATCCGCAATCTCATTGTCATCTGCGAACAGGAGGTTTTACAGGGGACCTCAAAGATAATGCAATCATGAAACTGAAGTGTCAAGAGAGTTGGTTATATGCACCTTTCGGGGCAAAACAGATCTGTAAACACCAATACACAAATAATATGTAAACATTCAATTAATAACCCCAATACTAGTGCAAAAAACCCCACTAGGTCCTTAATGCAACCAAAGACAGTCCACAGCTGAGGTTAGTGCTGGGTGGTGTTCAAGAAGGAATGGTATGTGATATTAAGGGAAGGTCTGTCTAGTACTAGATACCCGGAACTATTTGCTGAGCTCAATCAAACATTTTAATGTTGAGAGGTCATACATACAATCGTCCTTGAGGCAAAATTTCTGCCAGTTCACAGTGCGTTGGCTGGCAATCTCAGCACAGGCCTTTAAATGCTCCATCTGTGAGGGACAGAGGCATTGAATTAATAGAAAGACGTTTTGATTGAAACAAAAAATGACAACCTACAAAAGGTCGAGTAAAAGTAATTCACCAAATAACATTGTTCAGAAATATGACTTGTGGAAGATTACAATATTTCCAATGCATAGGATGTTGTTAAGCTACAAAGAGAGCAAAGAAGATGCTGCCAGGACTTGGAACCCTGAGCTTTAGGGAGTGGTCGAACAGGCTAGTACTTCATTCCTTAGAGCGCAGGTAGCTGAGTGAGGAGTGATCTGTTAGAAGTGCATGACCATGAGAGGAATAAATAGGGTGAATGCACAGAGTCTTTTACCAAGAGTATAGAAATCAAGAATCAGAGGACAGAGGTTTGAGGCGAGAGGGGAAAGATTTAATAGGAACCTGAGGGGCAGTTTTTTCACACAGAGGGTGATGGGTAGATGGAATGAGCGGCCAGAGGAGGTAGTTAAGGCAGGTACTATAACATTTAAAAGCCATTTGGACAGGTACACGGGTAGGAAATGTTTAGAGGGATATGGACCAAACATGGGCAGGTGGGACTAGCTTGGATGGCGCATCTTGGCTGGCATGGATGAATTGTGCCAAAGGGCAGGTTTCCGTGTAGTAAGAATTGAATATAGCAAAAGCAATGCCACATTTTAATGTGTTTGCAGAAAATGAAGGATTATTTTCAGAGATTGGTATGTTGCCAACAGGATGACTGGTAATCAGCCACAACTCACCAAGCTGACGAGTGTATCGTACTGCAGGGCAGATCCTGATGAAGCTGTGACAATACCACCTCGCAGGTGGATTCCCTGCTCCTCCAGCAGCCTTTTAATTCCTCGAACATGGGAGTCGAGTGTGTGCAGGTCACGCAGCTGACGGTACTTTTCCTTTGATCCGCAAATGAACAACAGGAGTTTGCGGACTTGGCGACGCACGAATGGAGTCTGCTGGATCATGAGGTACTGGAATAAGAGTAAACTTTCACTGTTAAAGGAATTCAGCAACTGTACCGCACGTCCAAGTGTACACAGACAGGCACGCACTCGACCGCGTCACTGGATATGAACAGATGCTTACTTCAGACAGGAAGTAGAACCAAGAATGGTCGAAAATAGGTGGGGGGATCCGAGAGTTTGCGTCTGCAATCTTCTTTATTTGGTATGGTAATCTCAGCACCATTTCAGTCAAGAGCTGTGAGTAAGCCTCGAACACATCTGCAGCATGCCCCTGGAAAAAAGAACAGGCATTTATGAAGAATTTAAAAAACTTGCAAAGCGAAAATTAATGAAATGACTGCGCACCTGTCACATAAACAAATCATATTACAATCTGTCTGAAGAAGGGTCCCACCCCAAAACATTGTCTGCCTGTGTCCTCCACAGATGCTGCCTGACCCGCTGTTTTCCTCCAGTACTTTGTGCTTTACTCAAGATCCCAGTATCTCCAGCTCCCTGTGTCTCCATAAACAGAGGCATCTTATTCCTTTATGCTATTACATATCATCCTCATATTTTATATACGTCAAAATACTTCTGCTTTGCAGAGTTATCCTGAATCCAGAACTGGAATTTCATTTGCTATCTTCAAAGCATTATACCAACTCGAGAGAAGGAATGTGGTGAAGTTTCAGGTCGAGACCCTTCTTCAGTCAGAAGGGTCTCGACTTGAAATGTCACCCACTCCTTCTCTCCAGAGATGCTGCCTGTCCCGCTGATTTACTCCAGCATTTTGTGTCTACCTTCGGTTTAAACCAGCATCAGCAGTTCCTTCCTACACACCTCTACTTTTACTGTTGGCTGACTTGAGACTCAACAATGGGGCTCGCTATTTACCTTCACATA
Organism: Rhinoraja longicauda; assembly: GCF_053455715.1. NCBI lineage: Eukaryota > Metazoa > Chordata > Chondrichthyes > Rajiformes > Arhynchobatidae > Rhinoraja > Rhinoraja longicauda. The sequence continues at coordinate 24,789,195 of NC_135982.1, read as the reverse complement.
TTGTCGCAGGAAAAACGGGCTCATGTCTGGTGGTGAGGATGATGTGTGTGGCTTCAGGAGCTGGCTTGTGGCCACAGCTTCCTCCTCACCCTGTTGTGTTTTCCAGTAATCCAACAATGATTTAAGAACGTGAAGACAATAGTCAATGGCTCCTGAACTCAATAGTGCTGTGGCCGTAGCATTGGAGATCAATGATGAAGACTGCAGGTATGAAAATAGTTACTAGCGCAGACTCTGAAAATGACACACTTTGAAGACTACACAAACAAAACAGATGCAACTTATTTCAGTAAAAGAAACTAAAACATTTATATGGATTGATATATGCAGTGTACAGCAGTGACTTACCTCTGAAGCAGATTTTGAGCCTGATTTAGTTCGGGACATAAAAACACTGAGAAGTCTCATGATCACCAAATGCACCTCATTCAGAGGACTGCGATCATTCTTCTTCGAAACATCCTGGCAAAAATAGTCACCAATAATCAACAAAGGAATGGAAATTCTGAACATCTTCACTTATACTTCAGAGTAGGTGGAATTAAAAAGATGCACCCCTCACAGCTTCCATATGGTGGTGATAATGGTGCCATTTTCCTATTATGGAACTATCTAGCATTTTTAATGATTAATTGGAGTGTGGGACCATTTCAGATGCCATTAACCATGCTACGTAGAACTGGGATTGTGTGCAATTGAGGGCTGCACAGTGGCGCAGCTGGGAGAGCTGCTGGCTCACAAAGCCAGAGACCCAGGTTCAATCCTGACAGTGTGGAGTTTACACATTCCCTGTGACCACATGGGTTTCTTTCAGGTGCTCCAGTTTCCTCCCACCCTCAACGATATGTGGGCTTGTAGGTTAATTGGCCTTTTAAAATTGCCCCTAGTGTGTAGAGAGTGGATGCATAAGTAGGATAACATAAAATCAGTGTGGACGGGTGATCGATGGTCTGGGTGAGGTCAAGGTCCTGTTTCCATGGTGTATCTTTACATCAAAACAAGTCAGCCCCAGCTGCCAGCCTACATTCCCTGAAGGGCATTAGTAGGTCAGTAGAACTTATACGAGGTTCTTGGCAGAAATTGGTGACTTTTATGGTTGTTTTTCTTAAACTGATCGATAAATTCCTCCATTTTTTTCAATTTAATGTCACAACTTTCCACGGCAACATTTCAACACGTGACGACTAACGGCCCAGACAACCCCCAAAATCTCCCGGCTCCAGTGAACAAAGTTCATTCCGTGCAGATCAGCACAACTCGCTCAACACAAACTACTGCTGCATTTTTGGTTTGATGGATATCTGTGGATGATTATATTTAACATTTTTAATCATGTTAACCAACCGTGCAATGTTAGGTTTAAACATGTATATTTCAAAACAAAAGTTCAATGGCTCAGCTGTGCTAATTCAAATTTGGAAAAGGATGTTTTGGAGGGAGTGGGCAGAATTATTGCTGAAGGTAAGGTATCCACATTACTTTCTATTTATTGTTGAATGCTACAACTGAAAATTGATTGCAGAAGTACCATTACCTTTTTGTCCATGCACAGTTCTGCAATTAGCTGGGAAAGCAAATTGTCCAAGGCTCCTTTATCTTTCTCATCTTCTCCATCCAAATCAGCAGTCAGCATTAAGATTACCTGACAGATAAGTGCAGTGTATACTCAAAACATCAATAACACAAACCGAGGACAAGTTCAACATATTTTCAAACTGTTCCCCAATTCTCTAAGCCAAATTTCCTCCATGTCAACCACCTATTAATTTACTCTTTTTTAAAAAAAAGACACAAAGTGCCAGAGTACCTCAGCGTGTCAGGCAGCATCTCTGGAGGACATTTTCCAAGACCTATCCATGTTCTCCAGAGATGCTCAATCAATTTACTGTTCTGATCCAACCTCTAAACTCCAAAGTCCCGATCTACTCCATCGCTTCTTATGCAGTGTTTCCACAGGGCACAATGTGACTAACTTAATGAAGTTACTGCACTAACTGCTCCTGATTAAGGAGCTGTCAAAGGAAGCAGGTAAAGCCACTGAACATAGAATCATGGAAAATATCCAGGGGAATTAACCCATAAAGTATTTCCAGCTGAAAAAGGAACCAAGGATAGCAATTCAAAATTCCCATCAGTTATTTATTTAATCCATAACCGTTAATTGATTTGGTGGTTGCAAGGTGAAATATGGATCAAGTCTTTGAGAGGAACTAATGGCATTTTTCCATTCATATTCTTAGTTCAGTTTAGTTTACTGTCACATGTACCGGGGTACAGTGAAAAGCCTTTGTTGTGTGCTAAACAAAAATAATGTCTTAATATTACTCTAATTTCTTCAAATGCCAATGCATTAATCAATTTTAATCTCCAACCTGGCAGTCAATTTCTTGTTCCACTTAAGACAAAATAAAATTGTGTGTCCTCCTCAAATATGTAAAACTTAGAAAAACCTCAAGAGAGCTCACCTGCATGTAAGGAATAGCTCGAACCCCTCCGACATGACGAAGCTGTGGCAAATGCTGTAAAAGTCTCTCGAGCAACATCAGACGCACCATGTGGAGCCTAAATAAGGAGGTAGAGGGATCATTCATTCTTCAACTTTAACATACATTTTAAATAATAATAATACATTGCATTTATATAGCGCTTTTCTAACACTCAAAGACGCTTTACAAGGTTTACTAAGACATAAAAGAAAATAAGTAGATAAATGAGTTAACGAAGAGAAAAGGAAAAAGAAGGAGAGGTAACGGTCAGTGATTGAAGGCAGTGCTGAACAGATGAGACTTCAGTGATATTTTGAATGTGGTGAGTGTGGAGGAATCTCTGACGGTTTGGGGTAGTGAGTTCCAGAGAGTGGGAGCAGCGATGGAGAAAGCCCTGTCCCCCCAGGATCTGAGTTTGGTCCGGATGGGGGGGACAGGAGGTTAGCAGCAGCAGAGCGGAGGGTACGGGTGGGAGTGTGTCTGTGGAGGAGGTCAGTCAGGTAGGATGGGGCCAGGTTATGGAGGGCTTTGTATGTCATGAGGAGGATTTTGTACTGGATTCTCTGGGGGATGGGGAGCCAGTGGAGCTTGTAAAGGACGGGGGTGATATGGTCACGGATCGGGGAGTGGGTGAGTAGACGGGCAGCGGAGTTCTGGATGTGTTGGAGTTTGTTGATGATTTTTGAGGGTGCGCCATAGAGGAGGCTGTTGCAGTAGTCCAGACGGGAGGTGATGAATGCTCCGAAGGTTACGGCTAGATGAAATGCAACGCACCATCACTGGCCCACTCTACTTTGATTGGATGGTGAAAATTACTTGAAAGTTTTAGTTTCTAAGATACAGCATTGAAACAGGCCCTTGGGCAGACTGAGTCCATGACAACCATCAATCACCGGTCCACACTCGTTCTGATCTACTCCCACTTTCTCATCTATTCCCAACATTCTCGGGGCAATTTTTTGCAGGCCAATCACCCTGCAAACCCGCACATCATTGGGATTTTATTGCTTTTGAGATTTTTTTTCTCACCGATTGCTTGTATGCAGGTCACCATCTGTTTCAACTTCTCCTTCTGAACCTTCACCTTCCTGCTGCCCTGTGGTGGTACTAATGGCTCCAGTGCTGGAGCTGACACTGCCTGGGCCTGCAGGATGTCCCTCGGCCGTTGTGTCTCCATAGGCACTGCTGCGCCCAGATACTGCAGACAGATTAGAAAATGGTTAAACTGCCTGATAGTCTTGAAAGTTGCACCGTGTGAAAATGTGCATTAAATACATGTATACCTTACATTTACATACCTATTTACACCCATGGTTACTTTGCTCATGAAATTATTACCGTTCTCATATCTGATTTGGTTTCAGAAATAATTTCATGATTTAGTTGCATGTTAAAAAGGTTTAAGTTTCCACATTTTTTATACCTTTTTAATAATCACTCAATTAAAAAAAAATAACCTTGCTAAGAACTGCGAGGTAATCAGAAATATACCAATGTATTTGTTAAGTTAACTTCCTATTGAAATTGGATAAAGTGAATAGCTTGAAATAAAAACTGTCGGTGCTGGTTTACAAAAACAACCATATCCATGTTCCCAGAGATGCTGCCGGACTCACTGAGTTACTCCAGCACTGTGTCTTTTTTAGAGTGAACAGCTGTCTGAACAGTATTAGTTCACAAATCAATGAGACATACGCTCATGTTCTCTGATGACACAGGTCATCAGTCAATCAAGCTGGTTTCATCTGTTCACCATCCCCTGCCCATCTGGCTCCACCTCTCATTGACCAGCTTTTATTGCACCCTCACCCCAACCTGATCCCATCATCCATCCCCACCTGGTTCCCCCCCCCCCATCACCTACCAGCCTCTAATGCACCCCACCTCCAACATACTGCTGGACATTGATCATCTTTCCTGTTCCCTCTCCGTCCAGATGCTGGGTTTCGATTCAAAATGCCAACTTACACTTTTTGCCTCCACATATGTTTTAGTTTAGTCTAGTTTAGAGATACAGCGCGGAAACAGGCCCTTCGGCCCACCGAGTCCACACCAACCAGCGATCCCTGCATATTAACACTATCCTACACACACTGGGGACAATTTTACATTTATATCAAGTCAATTAACCTACAAAATCTGTACGTCTTTGAAGCGTGGGTGAAAACCAAAGATTTTGAAGAAAACTCACCCGGTCATGGGGACAACGTACAAACTCCGTACAGACACCCCCCGTAATCAGGGTTGACCAGGGTCTCTGGCCCTGTAAATCAACAACTCTACCGCTGTGCCACCATGTTGCTTAACCCACACTGAGATATTCCGGTGTTCTGTTTTTGTTCTAGATTTCAACATCCACAATCCCTTTTGTCATCTATCAAATGTATGCTGGCTCGAAGAATAATTTCATCCCCCACTTAAGTACACTTGTTAATCAACCCCACCATTATTCTGTTACCATCCACGACCCTTTGGGAACTTTACAGAAACCAACTAAACTGCCAACTAACCCGTCTTTGAAATGTGGGAGGAAAAGCAGAGCAATGGCTGTTGCAAGTGAAAAGGTGGAAACGGAACCCAGGGAACTTGCTAGGTTGTGGGAGAGCTCCACACAGACAGCACAGGAGGCCATGGTTGAATGTGGTTTATTGGAGCAAAGAGGAAGCAGCAGTATCTGCTGTGTCACAGGGAGTCAAGTATTATGGGGAAGCTGAAGACAAGGTCAGACCAGCCACGATCCTGTTGAACAGCTGGTGAGATTTTTGTGACTACCCCCAGTCCTATTTTTTACGTCGGCATTTCCATTGCAAACTATAAAAAGACATCATTACTCAGCATCAAGTCACAATTTTATTTTTTCTTGTTAGGCTGTGTTGTCATAACAGCATCTTAAAATATTAGAGAGATGATGAAGTTGTGTTCGGTGTTTACATTCAGTAGCAGAGCTGGCAACCCAAAATGACCAGGAATGCTGCTTTTGTTGTGTGGCTGTATATGATATGAATGATGCACAATCGTAATGTATGATCATAGCTGGAAGCTTGAGACTAATTTGAAAGTTTGTTCAAGAATGCATGCACTGGCATGATACACTGATTGGCCTAATTTCTGTTATTTAATTCTATAATAATGGGCGTAAACAGGAGAACATAAGAGCATAATTAAAGCAGGATTCAGCTAGCAAAGGTCTCTCTAGCCTGCTTCATCTTTCAGTAAAATCACAGCTGATCTTTCACCTCAGCACCACTTTCCCCACTTTCCACTCTTCCTCGATTCCTTTAACATTCAAAACATTACAGAGGAGAAACTGGCTGGAGAGGATTACAGCAATGAAGTATTGGAGACTTAACTTGTGAAGAATATTTTATAAATCTTGTAAATAATTTTATCTACAGTAGCTAACACTTGGTTTGCAGTAAAATTCAATCACATATACTGAAATACTGGGATCATGCACAAAATTCTAGTTTTGAAGTTAGATTTCTTATAATATATTTATCCCTCTCGCTTAAACTAACACCAATGATTAGGCTTACCGCTATGTTCTCCAGCAACAGAATCAACAGCACTTCCCCCACTCTCTGACCCCACACTGCCACCATGCTCTGCTGGAGATGTCCGCAACGTTGATCCATCTGTTGCTGCTGTGCTCCCTTCATCATCGGAGGCTGGAGCTAAAAGCATAGCAACGGCTGTTACAGGTAAAAACACCACATTTACAAACCGTGAGCACAAGCATAGAAGTCTGAAACGAACACCGTGCAGACCGCACAGACTTGGCCGGTTTTTAATATGCAACAACTGAAAAAAGCTCGAAGTAAGTACACAAAGGTTCTAGCATTTGATCAAACTACACAGAACTTCCACACACACAAACACCTGTCTAGCAGAAAGGGGGAAAACGCTCCAATGCATGTGAAACAAAGGTACTCTACGGACGTCTTTTGCCTGTCCAATACCTGTGCCAGCAGTTAATAATTCTATGAAAAGACAAAACTAATTTGGACTGTAGATGCTTGGTGACATTAACAAAATGACATAGATTACAGATCATAGAAACATAGAAAATAGGTGCAGAAGTAGGCCATTCGCCCTTCGAGCCAGCACTGCCATTCAATATGATCATGGCTGATCATCCCAAATCAGTACCCCATTTCTGCTTTTTCTCCAATACCCCTTGATTCCGTTAACCCTAAAAGCTATATCTAACTCTCTCTTGAAAACATCCCATGAATTGGCCTCCACTGCCTTCTGTGGCAGAGGATTCCACAGCTTCACAACTCTCTGGGTGAAAAAGTATTTCCTCATCTCAGTCCTAAATGGCCTACCCCTTATTCTGAAACTGTGACCCCTGGTTCTGGACTCCCCCAACAACAGGAACATTTTTCCTGTCCTATCCTTTAAGATCAATATGACAAAAGTGTTTAAAATAACACGGGGAAGATAAATAGAAACATATTGTTTCCTGCAGTGAATAACTTATGCCCAACCACAAGAAATAATTTTTCTGCATCGAATTTATCACGCTCCCTTAAAATCTAGCAAACTTCAAATCATCGTCTAACCGTCTAAATATCAGGACATTCAACCCTGGTTTGTATAATTATCTCTCTTCATTTAACCCTCAGCATCCAGACGTCCCTCACTTGTCCCAATCCACCAACTCCACAAAGCTACCATGACTTTACTAAGGTGTGCTATCTGGAACTGCTCAGAATGTGCCAGAAGTGGATCCAAGATGGCACCCAACCCAGGCATTACTTTGTGCGCTGGTCACAGAAGTGGATCCGCAATCACAAATTACAATCACTCCACTCCACTCCGACAGCAACATTTTTTACTTTAACCATAAACCTCTTTAAACTTTTCTCTTTGATCAGACTTTACTGACTTTATCTTGTACTAAACTTTATTCACGTTACTCCCTTTATCAAGTATCTGTATACTGTGGATGGCTCGATTGTAATCATGCATTGTCTTTTCACTCTGTGTGTGGGTGTTTGTCTTTTCACTGACTGGTTAGTACGCAACAAAAGCTTTTCATCTCGGTAGATGTGGTCTACCTTTGGCTTTGCATCAGCTATATTATAGTTTCTACTCCATTAGTAGTATGATTCCTACCCTACTCCTACTCCCGAAGAGCTCCAGATTTATACATCACCCATTTATCTGCCTTTTGGATCATCTTCTGCACCTGACCCTCGCATTAATTGGCCGAGACTTTGCTGCAGCAAAATGTGCAACATTTTGCCTCCTGAATAATAGCAACACGGGCATTTTGTGTGTATGTACCATGGATGGATGGAGAAATCTTGAAGATACAATCAATCTTTTCCTCTCAACTGGTAACTCGCTGTTGACCATAATTTCTAGTCCAATGACCAATATAATTGCTACGTACATGGAGCAACCTGTCTCTTTGGATTTCTACTGCTTCTAACCTTTCACCAGAAAGTCCTCTATTCTATCCTTTCTAGATGTAAAGTGATTGACTTCGCATGGGCCGACACCAAAATCTATTTGGCCCATTGTGCTCATTTAATATCTCGACATAATTTTATGATTGCATCCACATTACTTAAAAAGCATTCGATCTTTCTGTCAGTGTCAAACATAGAAACCTCCTATTAATAAATAAATTAATAAATCCTGGTAATAGTTTCCGCTTTAACACAGAACTGCTGAGAATATGATTATGGCTTCAATTGGCATCATGAGTGCATGCCCCTAATCTCACCTCACCATCACCCACTGCTCAGCTAGTTTCTCACAAGTGCAATAATCTGCATTTTGTTTCAAGGGTTTTAACTTTAGCTAAATTTTACTCGTTAATTGACATCCACAGCTTTTACCAGGTCCTCTAATTTAATCACCATTAAAAAAAAAAACGTGTTCAATCGGGGAGAATAAATTGAGAATCATTCTCCTAGCCTGCGGTTTAAAAAATCAATAGAACATGGGACATGTGGAGAGTGCAGTCCAACTGTAGGGATTGCAAACAGAAGCATTGAAAATGAAGGCTGACCCACGAGTTTAACCTTCTCATTGTGAGTCAGGTTGATCTAAACTAACCCACGATACCTGAGCAAGAAAAAGGATACCTGAGAATTTTCAGATCTATTTTTAAACTATGAAATCCATCAATGCACTTTTCTAATTATTTCCAAAGCAGCTTTATTGCTTTTGAACTGCTTAATTTTATTTAAATTCTAATGACAATTTATGATCACTAAACACCGAGACAGAATTAAAACTCTACGCTTGATGATAATTATGGCCCAGCAAAGGCCAAGGAAACCCATGTAGCTGTACTTATGCGGAAATCTTCTTCATCTATAGACGCGTATTAAATTTAATCAATGTAGTTACCTGAAGCTGTAGTATCTGACAGTGTCCCTGCATCCAATGAGGAGGAGCTGGGTGCTTGCCCAGATAGTCCGAGACTCTGCAGACCAAGTGCACTACTGCTGCTGCCTAGTAGGGGCAAATCTCAACATCAGTAACTTGTTCATACAGCAGGGACCCGTGGAAGAAAGTCAGACGGAATAGAACACGAGCTGGAAATTCTAATTCAGGAAACCTATATTTAATCAGCATGAGGAAAATGCTGAGGCTTTGGTTAAACGAGCAGCACTTTACTGCCAAGCTTACAGTAACCAGTGTATCGATTTCAGGAATCAATAAAATATTCATCAAATCAAAAATAGCTACACCCAGTCAGTGCAGTGAATGATAGCCCAGATTTAAATTCATTAGCTCACTAATCAGTCTGGCCAATGTAGATGTGAAACAGGGTGAAACAAGGTAACAGTATAATGAGACAAATCTCAAGCCTGACTGCCCAGCTCTGATAAAAGGCACTTAGTCAGATTGCTTTCCCAAATTTACTGCGCTTTAAAGAAGATGAAGCAGCCAAATTGGTTTTCAGTTTCATTTTTGTTTTAAATTTATAACATGTATTGGCTTTTTAGAAGGGAAACATTTTTCGTTCTTTGAAATGGAGATTAGGAAATTTATTTTTGTTCTATTCAATCCTTTGCAAATTAGTCAAATTCCATTGTGTTCCCGTTGCAGATGGATCAGAGTAAACGTGCTCTACCTTGTTGATCTTGCTGCAGGCTAAGAGCAATTGCCAGTTCCACCATAGTCTCATCATCGGCATCTGGAGGGATGTCCAACATTGGAGGGAAACCCTCTTCTGCCGCCAGCAGTGCTTCCAGAGGGGAGGGGTTTCCGTTTGTGACGTTTTCAGCCGACTCCAAAACCATCGATTCCGACTGGAAAGAACGAGGATTAATCGTGATCGGAGGGATCATAAGAAGCTAATTTTAATCAGAGCAGTATCAGGTAAAAAATATTCCAAGGTTATTGCATGTCTCAGTGTGCTCACTTTCACTGCCTAAGAACTGAAGGAAGGTAATAAGGAATGCCTTAGAATACTGCAGATGCTTGGTTTCCAAAACAAAAGCCACACAAAGTGCTGGCATAATTCAGTGGGCCAGGCAGTATCTCTGGGAGCATGAATAGGCGACATTTTGGGTCAGGATCCTTCTTCCGACTAAAGAAGAGTCCTGACCCGAAACATTGCTAATGCATGTTCCCCAGAGATGTTGCCTGACCCGCTGAATTTCTCCAGCACTTTATGCCTTAGAATAAGTTACCCCAGTGACATGTATTGTATTCAGGCTGTATAGCTCTAACAAAAGGCAACTGTATGAAATGACAACATTGCTTGCGAGGCATAAAGGGCTCTGAACTATAAACCAAGCCTTCCTAGAAAAATTTGCTTTCATTTTGGAGATAGTTCATAACAACCTCCACTTGCATGCTGCCTTTAAAACTAACATTTTGATACAGTCGTCTCAGCCGCAAACTCTGGAACTCTCCCCCAAAACCTTACTGCCACTCTTCACATCCTCTTTTAATGCAACTTAAACTTCTAACTGTACCCATATGCTGATAACCTCTTGTGGCTTAGTGTCAAATCTTATTTCATAATGCTCCTGGATTTATTTATCATGTGCAAGCTGATGGTGCACTGAGATGTGGAACACTAAGTGTAGAGAATGACTGGCATTTCATTACAGTGTGGAGTGTCACCGTGTACACAGTGCAGCTATCCACTACAGTCTCACTTTCAGTTAATCCTGCTCTTTGTGTAAAGCGCAGACTTATTGCAGTTTTTAACTGTACCCACACTAGTCAAAGGAGAGAGTGGAGCAGAAAGGAGTCTCTGGAGACACAGGGAACTGCAGATGCTGGAATCTTGAGCAAAACACAAGTACTGGAATAACTCAGTGGGTCAGGCAGCATATGCTGAAGGAATGGACAGACAACATTTCGGACTCTTTCAGACTCAGACTCTTCTTCAGACATAGAAAAGTAACTATTTGCTAATTATTGTAGTGGTTTTATCTCATCTTTTCGTTGGCAGGGGAAAAAACGATTTATCTTTTTAAGACGCTTACCACCATCTCAAAGTCTCCATGATCGACTTCACTTTGCTCCTGACTTTCCTGACGGATATTTTCACTGGCCGACATTCCTGATGCTTGCATTTTGTCATCAGCATCATCATCATCGTCGTCATCTTTATCACCTGCAAAAAGGAGGGAGTTGCTCACGCTGAACACCAATGTACCGCAGGTAACTGCACACCAATGTATCGCAGGTAACTGCACACCAATGTACCGCAGGTATCAACTATTCATGTAGTATTAAACATCCATACAAAGTCACATCTTAGAGCATTATTCCATAGATAGGAAAACCTAAAAGGCCAATGTTAATTTATTAACACAGATGCACACAACACTGATGAAGCACATGTACGATCAAGTATGCTAGTGTGCAGCTACAATTATACACACTAACAAGGGCCTGTGGCCTGGCGCAACCTATTCCCGAATTCTACTCAGCACTTGTACAAAAAGATTCAAGAGTTAACGTAGCTAGAAACCATGTGGAAAGAAACTTCATTGCCTTTTATGAGAAGTGAAGAACGCATTTCTGAATGTCAAAATGGATTTATTTCTTGGTCCTTCAAGTAATACAAGAGGAGGGTGGGGATACCTGTTGTTTTTGACCATTTGAGTTCTGGACCACTTCAGGTGAACATTACATGGGGTTTTGTGAATAGCAACATTTCTGTTACCTGGATACTATACATTATTACATTGCATTTCTATGTAGTATATAGATTGCTTGTCCCTTACCCATTGGGGTGTTGCTGCGGGGAGGGGAGGGTAGCGTGACGTGCCTGCGTTTGCTCCATGGTCTCAGTACACGTATCAGCGCCTGCTTACAGGCAAAACTCACCGAATGGTCCTGAGGGAGAACAGTTTAAACTAATTATATCCAAAACATTGCCGGGGTCAGACAAAAACATGGTTACGCTCAGTTACACTGGTAACCAGCACTAACTGTGACGGGCAAATAGCATTGCACAACAATTCAACACAGTTGAAATTCACATTTAATCTTTAACCAAGTCCCAAACAGGCTGCTCACATCCCACAAATCTAGAGCCGCAAAACTGACCAACTATGATTAATTAAACAGCCATTAGCTGCTACAGAACAAAGGTACTTACAGGACACAGCAGCATCTGCATGTACACCTTTGCAGCAGCATTAATGTAGTCTAGCTCGCAGGTGCAATAACCATGAATAATGTCAATTAATGCATTGACCGTTGCCTCAATGTGAGTCAGACCTAGATAAGAAGATGAAAATTGAAATATGATTTAACATTGAACAGACTTCCCAATACTTGACAAGCAGTTCACTGCAAGCAAAATAAGTGCAGCACCATTTTACATGGATATAGTTAAGGGACATATGCAAAGCTGGTTATTTCTATACATCCATATTATACAGCTCTCCATGTAGATTAAATATACTCTTTAATATTCATCAATGATACTTTATTCTCACATGTACCTAGGTACAGTGAAATTCTTTGTTTTTGCATACAATACACAAGTATGCAAAGAGTCACCACGTATCTGGCGCCAAAAAAATTACAAAAGTACTCATTAGAGTCCCGATGGTCCTTATTGACAATGTCTTTAAGGCATCTTCAAAGATGCCACAGCATATTACAACTTACTGGCAAACACAGAAAACTGTAAAATATTATCTCTTGCAACCTAATATTTATCTCAGAAAAGCTCCAAAAATACCTTCAATCATTACAAACTCTAATTGTGGTTGTAAATTTTCATCTATTATGTTTTATCAATTGTGAATGTGCTTTACTTTCATTTTATTTGCAAGATAATTATCTAAAATTGAAACAAAGAGTTACAATTACCAGGTAGGCATGCAGGAGCCAGGAATGCATTCTTAGGTTTGGATGCATGGAGTCTCCAGAAATGAGTGACTAACTGCATGATAAAACTGCAGCCTTCAGCTTCTGTACCCCTGTGGGCATGTGGATCTCGTTCATCCGATCCTTCTGGAGAAAGATTAAACAGTAATTGTTTTCTCTGCTGAACATGGCATCATTAATATCTGTTGCTTCACTTTACCTGCAGTGTCCAATTTTTATTAATCACTAAACAAATAAGGATGTTGCTGGCAAGACGAATGTTTATTGATCTTCCCCAATAGTCCTTGTGAAGGAGCTGGTGGACCAGTGTACTGTGTGTGACTACGTGTTTATTGATCTTCCCCAATAGTCCTTGTGAAGGAGCTGGTGAACCAGTGTACTGTGTGTGACTACGTGTTTATTGATCTTCCCCAATAGTCCTTGTGAAGGAGCTGGTGAACCAGTGTACTGTGTGTGACTACGTGTTTATTGATCTTCCCCAATAGTCCTTGTGAAGGAGCTGGTGAACCAGTGTACTGTGTGTGACTACGTGTTTATTGATCTTCCCCAATAGTCCTTGTGAAGGAGTTGGTGAACCAGTGTACTGAGTGTGACTACGTCACTCCATAAAGATGTTAGATTGCAAGATTATGTCATTATATGGCTTTGTAATAATTTGAAACAATTAAGTAGCTTGCTGGACTATTTTAAAGGTATGTTAAATGACATCCTAGTCACTATTAGCTTGGAGTTGTACAAAGATCAGACCAGGTTGGGACAGGTTTTCTTTTCTGAAAGGCATATATTTTATTTAACCACAAACACGTACAGGTATGTAGGTTAATTGGCTGGGTAAATGTAAAAATTGTCCCTAGTGTGTGTAGGATAGTGTTAATGTGCGGGGATCGCTGGGCAGCACGGACTTGGTGGGCCGAAAAGGCCTGTTTCCAGCTGTATATATATGATATGATATATGATAAACAATAATGGGCCAGCACCAATCCTTGAGGCACATCATGAGTCACAGGCCGCCCGTCTGAAATATAAGCTTTCACCATTACCCTCGGTTTCCTGCCTTGAAGCCAATTTTGTAACCAGTTGACTAATCTCCCTGGATCCCATGAGATCTAATCTTCCAGAGCAGCCTATCATGCAAAAACTTGTCAAATGCTTTGCTGAAATCCATATGCAGTGTCTACAGCTCTGCTCTTAACAACCTTTTTGGATACATCTTTAAAAAACTCAGATTTGTGAGACACGATCTCCCATGTATAAAACTGTGTTGTCTGTCCCTAATCAGTCCCTGTCTATCTAAATGCATCCATATCTTATCCTTCCGAATACTCTCTAATAACTTTCAGATGTTAGTCCCACTGGCCTATAGTTCCCAGGATTTTCCTTGCAGCCCTTCTTAAATAGAGGCACAACATTTGCCACCCTCCAGTCTTCCAGCACCTCAAATGTATTTAATGATGACATATATCTCAGCCAGGGCACCTGCAATTACTTCTCTTGCTTCCCACAGAGTCCTTGAACATATCTGATTAGGCCCACGAGATTTGTCTACCTTCATATGCAATAGGACATTCAATACCGCCTCAACCGTAATATTGACTGCCCCAAGATCCCCTGTCTTCATGTCTTTCTCCACAGTAAAAACAGAGGAGAAATACTCATTGAGGACTTTGCCCATCTCCAGTGGTTTCATATAGAGTTGACTGCTTTGATTCCTGAGGGGCCCCTTCCTTTCTCTGGTTACCCTTTATCCTTTAATGTACATAAAAAACATACACTGGAATTTAGAAGGATGAGGGGGGATCTTATTGAAACATATAAGATGATTAGGGGATTGGACACATTAGAGGCAGGAAACATGTTCCCAATGTTGGGGGAGTCCAGAACAAGTGGCCACAGTTTAAGAATAAGGGGTAGGCCATTTAGAACGGAGATGAGGAAGAACTTTTTCAGTCAGAGAGTGGTGAAGGTGTGGAATTCTCTGCCTCAGAAGGCAGTGGAGGCCAGTTCGTTGGATGCTTTCAAGAGAGAGCTGGATAGAGCTCTTAAGGATAGCGGAGTGAGGGGGTATGGGGAGAAGGCAGGAACGGGGTACTGATTGAGAGTGATCAGCCATGATCGCATTGAATGGCGGTGCTGGCTCGAAGGGCTGAATGGCCTACTCCTGCACCTATTGTCTATTGTCTATTGTAAAATCCATTTGGATTATCCTGAATATTATCTGCCAGAGCTATCTCCTGCCCTCTTTATGCCCTCCTGATTTCCTTCTTTAGCATGTTCCTCAGATCCCGAAACTCCTCCATGTATACACTTGATTCCAGCTGCCTATACATGTGCCATGACTCCTTCTTGTCTTGACCCGAGCTTCAGTTTCTCTCATCCCGCAAGCTTCCTTACGCCCACCTGCCTTGCCCTTCACTCTAACAGGAACTTGCATGCCCCGAACAAATGTCAGCACACTTTTAAAGCATCACACATTCCGGGCGTTCCTTTTCCTGCAAACACTTTGCTCCAATTAATTTGAGCAAGTTCCTGCCGAATATCATCAACGTTGGCCTTGCCCTAATTTTGAATTTTAACTCGCCCTGCCTTTATCCATAACTATCTTGAAGCTAATAATTCCTTTCAACTTAGTTGGTTATGCGTCCAATCTAGATACTTGAAATAATAAAATGATTCAAAGAGTAGATACAAATTCAGGAGTGCATGTGATGGCATGAGTGTTTTGTGTCTGGGCATCTTTGCAGACTTTTTCCTTACTTCATGGTCCTTTAATCTCATTACCCTTTCATTTTCAGATCATTTCCAGAATCTTCTGTATTTAGATTTAGCATTATTATTGTCATGTGTACCAAAGTACAGTGAAAAGCTTTTGTTTGTGTGCTACCCTATCAACTGTGGCACGAGGGGCGATACGGTGGCGCAGCGGTAGAGTTGCTGCCTTACAGCGCTTGCAGCGCCAGAGACCCAGGTTCGATCCAGACTAAGGGTGCTGTTTGTACGGAGTTTGTACATTCTCCCCGAGACCGCTTGGGTTTTCTTCGAGATCTTTTGTTTCCTCCCACACTCCAAAGACCTACAGGTTTTTGTAGGTTAATTGGCTTGGCTTTGTATACTTGGTATAAATGTAAATTGTTCCAAGTGTGTGTAGGCTTGAGTCAATTTGCAGGTATCCCTGGTCAGTGCAGACCCGGTGGGCCGAAGGGCCTGTTTCCGTACCATATCTCTAAACTAAACTAAAAATACCAGAGTGCACAATATTGTTCTAGCATTGTAGTGTGACAATTCCAGAGAAAAAGTCAACGGTCTGCAATGAGTTAGGATGGAGAATCGGGACGGTACCCTAACCAATGGGAGTCTGATAACAGAATGGAAGAAGCTGGTGCTGAGTCTGGTTGTACAAGCTTTCAAGCTTCTGTATCTTCTGTCCGAAGGGGACAGGGAGAAGGAGGAATGACCGGAGAGGGAAAGGTCCTTCCTGTAATTACAATATTCCTCCAGGTTACCCATATGCAAGCTCACCTTTATCAGGCTGTGATGCTTTCACCTCTGTGAAGTGTACAAGATTATTGGGTCGCATCATGGCGATTGAACGGGCTGTGATTACTAGTCGTTGGAACACCTCTGGGTCAAGATCACGGCCATCTTTATTCCAAGTATTCAGAATCTGCACAGCATTATTCAGCAATGCCTGATCCTGAACAAGGAGGAGAAAGATTCAAACATATTTTGTAAGGATACTGGAAATTACGTTATTCAAATAGAACATAAGCTCTAATTTCACATATCCCTCTTCTGTTATTAGATACAGCACCTGATAAACAAAGTATTCATTGCTACAAGTTCATCTACTTTATTCTTTAACCCCTTCGTTATCGATTAAAGTAGATGAGCTAAAACAGAGGTTGCCATTGGAGCTCAGCGGATGTCGTCACTAATTTGAAAGCACACTGGCTTCAAGGAGACATGGTGCCTGGTAGTTTAAGACCACCGTGTATTTCCATATTTGCAAACAATATTGCAGCATATCCAACTGAACTCCAATCCTCAAAGGCAGGAGATTGGAGGCCGTGGCAACCTCGCTCCTTGGCCTTGAAGCATCGTTGTGGAAAACGCATAGACTGGTTCCACACATGCACGTGAAACATTCAGAGAGTCACAAGTCACCTTATGATTGTGATAGCTGCCACGGCTGTTGTGAAGACTCGCGAGCAGACCCTTAGTTTGCTGTTGAACACTGGAAGGAGTTGGCATTGACAGCAACGTGGTGGCCAGTTCCAATGCTGTCTGTTTATTCTTTTGCTGTCGAGAAAGACGTTGTTACTGAAAACATTCTTTATCTTCAGAAAGGGCAAATCGCTTTGAGATCTACTTTTTAGAATGTACATAGTTTTCCCTGTACCAGTAACTAGATGGAACAAGTTGAAAATAAATAAATGAACCAAAAGAATCTTATATTAAACAATGCCTCCCCTCATTTATAGCATGAATCACCAAGATCGCCAAGGCAAGTAGCTAACCTTTTCGTTTGAGCACCCAACGGCAAAGCAGCTTTCCAGAACCTCCATGGAGCTCACCACGAGCCTGAGGAGAAAGGGGAGCATTACTTCCCACTGACCGCATTGTTGGGAGAGGTGGAGGAAATGTTCATTAATGACACAGTAAAAAAGTGTTTGATGCAATGTAAAGCAACAAGCAGCATTTTGAAGAATTTCTCTGCCCAAAACATTGCCTAAACATTCCCTCCACAGGTGGAGACAAGGAATTGCAGATACTGGAACCTTGAGTAAAACACTAAATGCTGGAGGATGGACAGGCGATGTTGCTGTGCAGATGCTGCCTGACCTGCTGAGTTACTTCAGCCCTTTGTGTCTTTTCCTCAGGTTAGTAATAGGGCACTCAGGGGGAACTCAGTGGGTCAGGCAGCGTTTCGAGTCGGGACCTGTCTTCACACCCTTCACAGATGATGCTTGATCCAGTGAGTTCCGCCAGCAGTTTGTACTTTGCTCAAGATTATAGCATCTGCAGTTCCTTGTATCTCCAAACATATTAAAGCCATGTAACATTTACGTCAAATGGTATTTCCACCCTTAAAGAACAATTTGTCTTTTCTGGCACTAATCTGTCCAGTCTATCAAAATCTTGAGCAAACTTCTATGGATTATGTCCATGAGCTTTAGAGGGCAACAGGCTGTTCAGATGACCTCAGTACTTCACATGTAGTTTGAACAATATAACATGTAACAACAGCACAAACATTCCTGCAACCCTGAACTGTATCTGATTTTATCTGCAGCTAAAGACAAAACTGATAGATTTACTGATGACCATTTTAACGAATGAGAATGCTCCTCATTTTTCAATTAGAACACGTTCTCTTTTTTGATTCCTTGCTTTCCTATTTTATTCTTATCCACATCAATTTTATCTCCCATGCTTTACTCTGATAAAGTAATATACTGTACATAAATTTTGCAAATCGTAATTTCAAGTTTTTTTTTCATTGTATGCCTTTCCATTTCTTTTGGCATCACTTATAAAAACACAGAACTTTTCTTCCAAATTATTGTCCAAGTTATTAACATAAAAAAA
Organism: Rhinoraja longicauda; assembly: GCF_053455715.1. NCBI lineage: Eukaryota > Metazoa > Chordata > Chondrichthyes > Rajiformes > Arhynchobatidae > Rhinoraja > Rhinoraja longicauda. The sequence continues at coordinate 24,770,791 of NC_135982.1, read as the reverse complement.
CCAAAGACTTCACGTGAAGTCACCAATAGTCAATAGATCCTCAAAGACCTAAAAAACAAACTCTTAAAAACTAGATACATCCCACTTAGTGGTAGAGCCACAGAATTCACCCAGCCAGCAATGTGCAGTTATCCATGCCTACATTGATTCCATAAACACATGACATGAATGGAAATGGTTTATTGAACCCAAGAACACGGTTAAATCAATGTTACTTTGAAAAGCACTTCACAATCAAAAGGATCAAACATCTGTATTGTTACTGGCACTTTAGTTAGTCTGATGTTGTAGAAACGACAACATGAGCAGAAAAAAGAACAGCATAAAGAGAAAGAAGGGATACTGACCGGTCTAAGGAGTTTAGGGATTCAGTTTCACAACTTTCAAGGAATAACAGAAAAGAACACCACATGAGAACTTTAAATGAAGTAAACACAATTCTTTATAACACTTTAGAGAAAGCAGAAAGAAAAGATGACGGGCCTGGCATGCAGAAACAGCAGAGGTTTTGATGGAGTCATGCAAGTGTTTGCTATGAAACACTTGGTTTCAGCACACAGCACAAAATGCAACAGACAAATGAAATGCAAGATGGAGGCCATTTCCTTTTGCAGTTATCCCAACACCTCCCCATTCATTTCATTGTTTGTAGGTTTGGGAATTGATTCATTCTGCACAAACCTATACACTTTTTACACTTTGCAGTTTTGTGGTGAAACCCCAAGAGATTTCTCAGATGGAGACTTAAAAACTACAATGGGTTTCCATTTTGAGTAGAAAGGGCTGGTGCATAACCAGGTGGTTTCAGTTAGGAAAACATTTGAGGTATTTATAACTGTAGCAATCCAGCCTGATCCAGAACAACAGCTGCAAACTGAAAAAACTAATTGCAATTCAGTGCAAAGTAACATTATACAGGCTCAAAACACTCAGGAAATACATAGCTTATTTAAGGTTATGGCATGCCTACCACTAACAACTCAGCTGTCAAATTACCCTCATCCCCAAGGGAGAAAGTAATTTATCATTTATTTCCAATGCTGGTCCTGTAAACGCCTTACCGATATGGTCACATTCCAAACACATAATTGACCACATTCTTGCTGGTGAACTGTTCTGACTTTCTCTGCACATTCCCCTATTCCACCTTCCTATGATGGTCATATCTCCATACCCCAACTGAAGTGTCCTCAGATGAACTCCCAGCAATTGAAATCTTGCTGGGAGAATAATGTGCAGATTTTTTTCATATATGTCAAAATCTACTTTAAGATTGAGTTGGCATAAATGCTTTAAGGAATTATAAAGTCCCTCAGTTCAATAAAAAGCACTATTTTTTACTACTCTGCTGGGAGTTTTAGTGCATAATGCTCCATGTCTGCAGATTTTCTCTTTCATTAATACCAAAAATATATTTCAATAGTGCCCGACTAAATGACCACACGGCACGGTAGCGCAGCGGTAGAGTTGCTGCTTTACAGCGAATGCAGCGCCGGAGACGCAGGTTCGATCCTGACTACGGGTGCTGCACAGTAAGGAGTTTGTACGTTCTCCCCGTGACCTGCGTGGGTTTTCTCCGAGATCTTCGGTTTCCTCCCACACTCCAAAGACGTACAGGTATGTAGGTTAATTGGCTGGGTAAATGTAAAAATTGTCCCTAGTGGGTGTAGGATAGTGTTAATGTACGGGGATCACTGGGCGGCACGGACTTGGAGGGCCGAAAAGGCCTGTTTCCGGCTGTAGATATATGATATGATATGATATGTAACTGCTCAGATGTGGCTACTAAGCCAAACGGGAAAGACATTGAGGAAGATGAAAAGGATAAGTGGTTGATAGATGAGCAGATTTGGTGCAGTTTCCAAAGCTTTGATCTAGTTTTCAAAGACACATAGACTGAATGTTGTGCAATGGGTGGAGGAACAAACTGGGGAAGTTACACACAAGAGGATAATGCATATGCCTATACACTATGGAGAAGGAGAGAAGAAAGGAAGAAGAAATATATACTCGAGGGAAGTATGCGATTGATTGCTGAGTTAAGAAGGGTAAAGGATGTGCAAGGATTTAAACTAAAGGATGAGAAACACCGTGGAAGCCATTGTGATGAACGGAGAGATGGGTGAATGGGATAGTACAGAACTCAATAAAGGCAGAAGAATGTTAAAATCTGAGGTTGCAAGATGAAACGTTGACCACAGCTTAAAGGCATGGTTGACTTAAAGAATTAAATCTATTTCTCTTCCCACAGATGCTGTCTGGTTAACCAAATATTTCTTGCACACTGTTTTAATTTTAGATTTCCAGCAACTGTATATTTTTAATTACAGTGAAGGTAGCTTTGAAGAGGACTGATGTTGCCAATATTGTTGAAGGTTTTAGTTGACACTATTTCAGTTGAGGTGGTCGTTTAAATCATTGAAGATTTAAAGTTGCTCAGATGATACTTTGGAAGGAAATCTAGACAGGGGCATTTATTGTTCATCTGTCCAAAATTAGTGGGTTTGTGGTGAATACAGTTAGTGGAACAGTGAGCAGTTTGAAGTTAGATGAGAACGCCGATGGGTTATAAGTATGAAGCAGTTGGAGTTGCTGTTTTTATGAAAGCAATAACGGAACTTCAGAAGAAAGGCAAAGAAAACAGTTGAAGGCTTATTGAGAAGGATCCAAGCCGGAAGAGGTGGCAAAGAAAGGCAGGGCAGTAGGGATGGACTTTTAAATGGGTTGAGAGTGTAAATAAAAAACCTAGCACGACTGTATAACAGGCAACAGGCAGGAAGAAGCATCCGAGCATGGCCAAGAGAAAGAAAACAGTCTAATGCAAAAAAAATGAGCACATAACTCTGAGCATCAGATTAACATTAATGGACAGAGATTACAGAAACGTGCAGAGATACAAACAGTCATAGCTTAGTAGAAAGGAGCTCTTGGGCAGGACAGATGAAAAGAGCATGTTGTCAAGTTTTATTCCTAATTCCACTATCTTCAGAAACAATAAAAATGCATCAATCGACTCAATGCCAGAACTGTAAGCTCAAGACACTGCCTGATATCATGCTATAATGACAAGCTTCTGCATGACAGCCACACATGGTTCAGCAAAAAGGCATTCTAGAACACTCGACTTTGATTACAGAACAAATGCGCCAAGATGAACAAAATCGTTCCCCACATGAGAGAATATTTATTTTGTTTTAAGCAGCCTTGCCAATTTCTCTCCATTTGGATTTAAAAATTTGCTACAAGATATTTTGGAATTTATCCCATAAAATCTTACATTTAATGCTGTTAATTTATGTTCACCATTTAACATTTGTTCATCGCCAATCAGGAGCTGGACGTCAGTATGCGATTCACATAACTTCACCAAGTCCAGCTCATGCTTACCTCTCCAGGACAGAGCCACTGGTGGAGGATGGAGTGACTGTGTCCACTTCTCCCGTGGTGGTACTCTGGCTGACACTCGGAGCAGAGACATTATTCACAGAGGCTGAAGGGAAATCCTCCGGAGGCTCATCGGGCCATCCAAATTGCTCCTTTGTCTTCCCGTAGATCTTTATTGAGTCGACCATTGTAACCCCAGCCGGATCCACCGATGCACCAACTATAAAAGTTTAAAAAAGGGAGATAATTGATTACAAAACAATATGGACACATTAAGAACTCAGGGTGGGACTGTCAAAGATGAGAGGGCATATCTTTATGTTGAGAGGGAAAATGTTTAAAGAAGATGTATGGGGACAGTTTTTTGTTCTTTTACACAGTGGTGTGTATCTGGAACTCGCTGCCAGGGCTGATGATGGAGGCAAATTTGACAGTGGCGTTTCAAAGGCCTTTAGATAGGCACATAGGCAAAGAATGGAAGGATATGGATCATGTACAGATTGATGAGATTAGTTTGTCTTGGCACTATTTTTTCCATGGATATTGTGGGCCAAAGAGTCTGTTCCTATGTTGTACTTTTCTATGTTCTACGAACAAAAATAATTTTCTCTTAAATCTCGATAAATGCTCCAAGCTGAATATGGAAATCTACTTACTTCCTAAAAGTAATTTTAAAAAAATTGCAGGATTACCTGTCCTGCCCAAGGGCTCCTTTCTACTAAGCTATGGCTGTCTGTATCTCTGCACGTTCCTGTAATCTCTGTCCATTAATGTTAATCTGATCACTCAGATCAGAAATCAGAAAAATAGGCCGAGTACTAATCAAACATATACCTGGTTTAGAATGGTACCTTAAAAATAAGCAGTCCTCACCAAACCCTACCAGTGCAAGTAGAAATATTGTGCACCAATATAGAAATATTGAGCATCTATTTTGCCCACTATCTCCCCCGCAATCCTGCTTCTTTTCCTTCTTTGGCACACTGTCCCTTGTTTATTTTCTATCCCCTCTCTCCCCCCCCCCTCTCCATCTATATATCTCACTTTGTCTTTACATTTCACTCTTCTCTCACCTTATCTGTCACCCTTTGTCTCCTTTTCACCTCCAGCGTTTGTCATTTACTCCACCAATCTGCCAATCACAACCCTACCCTCACCTGTATCTACTTTGTCCTGCCTCCACCTCTCCTTTCCAGCTATCTCTCCCCAGAAGATGGGGCCCAACCGGAAATGTCGTCTGTTAATTTGCTCCACAGATGCCGCCCAACCTGCTGAGTTTCTCCAGCTCTTTGTGCTTTGCTCAAGATTCCAACATCTGCAACTAATTTCCACTTACCAAAAATGGTTAGTTTCTTATCAGCCTGCAGTGCCTCTTCACGCGTGAATGGATAATCAAACCAACGAGCTCTCGTCATGTTCAGCTGCATTGTGCGACCAAAAATTTCGATATAGGACGGTGCTCTTTCAATTGCCTGAGTCCCAACTTGGATCCGCATCCCCGTCATTACCATGGTGGCGTTGTTGTTGACGCCGTCCACTGTGAATCCACCTGGCTGCAAAGTAACGCACAGGTACCAAGTATCAATCAAAACGAATATTGCCATGCACTTATGTTTATCATCTTCCGATTATCTTCCTCTTGTGCATAGACTGACAACAAGCAGGGAAATATGCATTCATACCAAGTCCCTTTTACCTCAACCTCAAACAGCATATTTAAAATACTCTAACAGCATTAAAATAAATGTAAGATCCGAAGAGGGCTCGACAGAGTAGGTGCTGAGATATTTTCACCAGTGGGAGAGTCACGAATAAGGGACATGGTGACAAAATAAGGGGCAGTTCACTTAAAACTGAAATGCATAGAAATTTCTTCTTTGAAATTCTCCGACCCCCGAGAGCGGTGGAAGCCAGATCATTAGATAGAGTTAAAGTGGAGATCGATAAGTATTTGATTGAGAATTGAGTTGGGGGAGGACCGGGGGAGAAATTGAGTTGAAAGAAAAGTCAAGGTCAGCATGGGGAGCCATGATCTTAATGAAAGGTGGGGCAGGCTTGAGGGGCCTACTCCCACTCCTACTTTCTTGTGTCCAGCAACTAAGCATGGTGTCTCAGAATTTCCCTGTCATAGTTCTCCAAATCTGCTCTGATATGATCAACACCCCTTTGAATGAAAAAGGACCCCAAGCAGAATTAAAGGGTTATTTTAGTTACGTGTGATTATTGTGCAGTTTCAATTTTATGATCAAATGTATTCAATAGACAATCAACTTAAATTGTCTTGTCAGAAACCATGTAGTTACACAAAATGAAGGTAGACACAAAATGCTGGAGTAACTCAGCGGGTCAGGCAGCATTTCGGGAGAGAAGGAATGGATGACGTTTCGGGTCAAGACCCTTCTTCATTTTTTATTTACACAAAATGTTTGGTTAATAGTTGCCAGTAAAAGTTTTTCTCCCCCCTCCAAACATCTAAATATTGACAAAAAAATCAAGTGAGTAATGAAATCAATGTACAGGCGACAGAGTTAGTAACCAGGAGCCAATGAATTAAGACTCTTGACAACAGAACCAGAGGCGAGACGAGGAGCTTTAAAAAAAAAAGACTCGGCACACTGTTGTGATCTGAAGTGTGCTTTCTGGATAAACGTTGGAGCAGTTTAAGTATGAAGTTTCCGTAGAGAATTGGATGGACTCTTGAAAAGGAAGATGGGGACTACAGACGTATGGAGAAATAGCAGAGCAGCTGGGTTAGTTGGGCAGCTTTTTCAAAAAGATTGAAGGTGCCACAGACTATGTACTGCAGAACTCACTCCCTACACTTTTCATTTTCTTACGCGGAGGTGCACTGTGTTATATTCAATGCCATCTATGTAATGATATTGCACCTCTGATCTCTTCTTGAAAAATTAAACAGTGAACTTGAAGAAAATGCTCCCCAAATTCTATCAGCATGTTAAATGTGCTACAAGAGGAGCTAACACACTGGACAAGGTCTACTCCAACATCAAGCTGGGCTACAGGGCTAGACAACTACCACACCTGGGTCAGTCGGACCATATGTCCCTGTTTTTAATTCCTGCATATGCCCCCCTCAGGAAAACCGCTCCTACCATCACAAAGACCATCACAACTTGGCCTGATGGTGCATCTCAGCAGCTGCAGGACTGCTTCGACAGGACCAACTGGGATGTGTTTGAACACCGGGACCTGGAGGTGTTCACAGACAGTGTACTATGTTACATTAAAAACTGCATGGACACTGTCACAGTGGACAAACGCATCCGGGTCTACCCCAACCAGAAGCCCTGGATGACCCGGGAGGTCCAGCGGCTGTTAAAAGAGAGGAACACTGCTTTTAGGTCTGGCGATAGGGCTTTATACAGCATGGCCCGAGCTAACCTGAAGAGAGGCATCAGAGAGGCCAAATTAGACTACAGGAGGAAGATAGAGGACCACCTGGACAGTAACAACAGCAGGCAGGTGTGGCAGGGGATCCAGTATCTAACCAACTATAAGACCAACCTTGGAGCTGCTGAAGGTGACGCCTCGTTGGCAGAGGAGCTGAACCTCTTCTTTGCTCGCTTTGAAGTGGAGCCACCCGAGACAGCCATATCACACCACATGGTCCACAGCAGCCTAACCCTCAAGATAGAGGAGCATGAGGTGAGGCGCACGCTGCGGGCCATCAATCCAAGGAAGGCTACTGGACCCGACGGCGTCTCTGGACGCGTGCTGAAGGACTGCGCTGACCAGCTGGCTGGAGTCTGTACGAGGATTTTCAACCAGTCTCTGGCCCAGTCCACTGTTCCATCCTGTCTGAAGTCCGCAATCATAGTCCCCTTGCCCAAAAAACCCCACATTTCCAGCCTCAACGACTACCGGCCAGTCGCACTCACACCAGTGGTGATGAAGTGTTTTGAAAAACTGGTCCGGGGTCATATCACATCACTCCTGCCCCGAAGCTTTGACCCCCACCAGTTTGCGTACAGAGCGAATAGATCCACAGAGGACGCTATAGCCACAGCCCTCCATGCTGCACTGTTCCACCTGGAGCAGCCGGGGAGCTACGTGCGGATGCTCTTTGTGGACTACAGCTCTGCCTTTAATACCATCCTTCCCCATAAACTGGTGGACAAACTGGGGGACTTGGGACTTCCACACTCCACCTGCATGTGGATAAATAGCTTCCTGTCAGCTCGCAGCCAGAGAGTCAGAGTGGGCCATCACACATCTACGGCCCTCAGCCTCAGTACCGGCTCTCCACAGGGCTGCGTGCTGAGCCCCCTGCTCTACACCATCTATACACATGACTGCACCCCCGCCCACCACAGCAACACCATTGTCAAATTTGCGGATGACACTACGGTGGTGGGACTCATCACCGGGGGGGACGAGTACGCCTACCGGGATGAGGCGGAGCAGCTGACAGTGTGGTGTGGAGAAAATAACCTGCTCCTCAACACCTTAAAGACAAAGGAAATAATAATAGACTTCAGAAAGAATAAAACGGACATGGTACCATTAACTATCAGAGGGGACTGTGTGGAGAGGGTGGCGGATTTCCGCTTCCTGGGAATCCATATTGAGGAGGACCTGACGTGGAGCGTGAACACCTCTGCGCTGCTGAAAAAGGTCCAGCAGAGACTGCACTTCCTGAGGGTGCTCAGGAAGAATAACATCACTCAGAGACTGCTGTTGTCCTTTTATCGGTGCTACATTGAGAGCATCCTAACATACTGTGTATGCGTATGGTACACCAGCTGCACAGCGGCTCAGAGGAAAGCGCTCCAGAGGGCCATTGACAACGCCCAGAGGATTGTCGGCTGCCCTCTACTTACCTTGGAGGACTTACACAGTTCCCGCTGCATCAAAAAATCCCAGAGTATTATAAAGGACATTTCCCACCCCGGACACTCCCTGTTTGAACTGTTACCGTCAGGCAGACGGTACAGATCTACAAGGACAAGGACAAACAGACTTAAAAATAGTTTTTACCCCACTGCTATAAAGGCACTAAATGTAGCCGCCAAGGAACGCAGGGGCGATACATAATAAGAGACTGTGAAATCGACAGAAGGATGTAGGGTTGGGTGTTTATGCGTGCTATTTTCATGATATTTATTTTAGTTGTTTATCTTTTTTAAAATATTTTACCTTGTATGTATCGTTAGCTTTTAGAAATGTTTGAATGGTGCACTGACTGGCTGACATTTTACAATTTCGTTGTACATGGCTCATGTTACAATGACAATAAAGGAACTATTCTATAAGATATCAACACATTAAAATTGAAGTCTTTTTTGAAAAGAACTAACGGCATCTTCAGAAAGTGACAGTGGGTGCCATCTGGTGGACGTACCTTGGTGCTGGCCACGTACATGCCGGTGGAGTTCAGCCGATGTTTAATTTGTTGCATGTTGTACACCTGTAGCAAGTCATTGCCCCCAAACTCAACGTCAGTCAGCTGTTGATTGTGTTCAAAAAAATCAATTGGAAATGTAACCTGACTGGAGGTGCGTGTAGCTGTAAACAAAGGCAGCAAAGGAAACCCGTCAGTAATAAACCAGTGATTCCGGGCGCTATCAATAAACACGTTACACTCAAGCTTTTAGAAAGGCACATGCAGGGAATCTAGGGATATGGATCATGTGCAGGCAGAGGAGATGTTTATCTTGTCATCGTGTTCAGCAAAGGCAATGTGTTCCGAAGGACCTGTTCCTGTGCTGTATTGTTAATTGTTTTTGAGAAATAAATTACATTTCTCTTTTGTGACTTACATCTGTGTAAAATGTTTCCATCCACTAGTTTTACATTAATCCATTCAGCTCAAAGATAAATTTATATTGTAAATTATTGTGGCTAGTGCGAACTTTGAAATATAGAATGTTAAGAGTAAAACGACAAATTTACATATAAACACGTTTGCCTTTCAACAGGTATTTATTCACAAAATGCTGGAGTAACTCAGCAGGTCAGGCAGCGTCTCAGGAGAGAAGGAATGGGTGACGTTTCGGGTCGAGACCCTTCTTCAGACTGATGTCAGGGGGGTCTCCTGAGATGCTGCCTGACCTGCTGAGTTACTCCAGTATTTTGTGAATAAATACCTTCGATTTGTACCAGCATCAGCAGTTATTTTCTTACACTGCCTTTCAACTGGACTCTTCAGAGATTATCCAAGTACGTAGCTGGCAATCAAAATAGATAATTGTTTCTACCTGTTCTGACTTTTTCGTCAGTACTGCCTATGAAAGCAATGGGGATTAACTCCTCAAAGGTAATCAAAGATAATTTGGTGGAGCAGCCCACAGAAAACATTTATTCAATTGTCCTTTCAGATTCTGACTGACCTGTTTATTACTTTAGAATGTGTGAATACTAGTGTCACAGGAACATGCATGAAAGTACTAAATATGACGACTTCCGTTGCAAAATTCCAATAGCTTATAGCATTAGGTCCCGTCTCTGAAGTGTACTTCAAATACAGAAAGTGTCCCACCCAATTCGCCACAACTTATTTTATTCCTCTCCCCTTGATTCCCTATCACTTTGAATTCAATGTTTCCTTACAACATGGAAGGTGGCCATTTTGGCTCATTGTGGCCATGTCAGTTCACAGAATACATCGCTCAAAAATAATCACGAGTGCTGACACAGGAGTCGCTATATCGAGAATGATCAGCCGTGATCACATTGAATGGCGGTGCTGGCTCGAAGGGCCGAATGGCCTACTTCTGCACCTATTGTCTATTGAAAGCAAGTGGATCGAGACTCAAAGCACCAAAACCGGTGTGAAATAAGACTGGAACAAAAATACAAGTGTTCTTTATCTTACACTTTTCACATCCACTTCTGATATGTAATGAATGTGGCAGTCATTCTGTGCTCAGCAAACTGAGATAACTGGCAATGTGATGATGATAATTTCATTAGTTTTTTTGTG